>NC_138774.1:106664186-106671686 GCF_965119305.1 Pelophylax lessonae | reverse complement strand
TTTTTTTGCACATGGCTATTGTATTGTGTTGCATTAGGAAGTGATCATCCCTATCATTATATATATATATATATATATATATATATATATATATATATATATATATATATATATATATAATATTTTTCTGTGTAAAGTATCATTTTGTACTATTATTCCTAATATAACCTTATCATGGAAAATGGGAGAACTGCAAAGGAAGGGCAAATGACACTTGTGTAGGGAACATGGCTCAGGAATAGACAGATAGGAAGTTTACAAAAGCTTGTTTGTCATGCGTTGACTTGTATGGTTAAAACTGAACCCGACTTTAGGAAATAGTTGAACAACATTATTATAGAATACAAGGTAGCATAATGTTTCCCTACATAGCTTTGGTTTGGGTTAATGTAGCTCCAGCGTGTGCATGATGTATGCAAATGCCACACTTTTTTTCCATTCCTGTGCTCAAAGTAGATATAGGTCCAATAACTTAAGTGTAATATATTTCAGCTTACCATTCCTTAAATGTGGTGGTTGCATTCATTCTTTTTTTCCCTTCATTTTCTGCTGGTGACCCTGTCAGCAATGTGCTTTCTGTCCTGGAGTGATGGAACTTACTCACCCTACTGTGTTAGGAATGAATAGCGATGTCAACTTAGGACAACACCCCTCCCCTGCACCATAACGTAGAGATGAGGTGTTCTGTATTTCACAGTGAGAAATTGGAACAATGCCAATCTATAAAAGTCAGCAGAGGCTGAAAATAAAGTTATTAGTCCATCAGGTTCTGGCAGGATCAACAGCTATTGTGCACTTTTCAAACAGATATAGCAAAACACTTTCCCCGACCTATTTAACAGACCCAAGGGAGCATCTACAGGAAGTCCATTGTTACAACGTTGTATTATAATGTATGGTGCAGTTATTTAGAAAGTAAATATAGTTGTTTCTTTAGTTGTTCTGCTTTATGTTTTTACACAAATAAGCGTAACAAATATTTTCTTATGAAATTAAAAAAATAAAAAAAAAATTAATATTGAGGTTTATTTAAAGGCTAATATCAAGCATTGCTGCGGCAAATTAAAATGTAACAAAGTTGTTACATTGCAATTGGCTGCCCTGGACAGCAGACAGACAAAAACATATTTCCATTGTTCTATCAATGATTGTTGTGGCAGGAAATTATGTTAGGGTTTCTTTAACACAGGCCATGTACTTAGCTACACCCCCAGAAATTGTGCCCATCAGGGGCGACATTATAGGAGGTTCTAGGCATGCACTGTAGGCTTAAAGCGACCCTGGGTGTGAGAACTGACACATTGACAACTCCGGCATCTTTGTTTTGTGGTTTTATTGTAGATAAAGGGGATGGGAGAATGGAATGAGTGGGATACTCCTTTAGGCTTAACTAGATACAATTTGGGACTTTATCCGGAAAAATGTCTGTTAGCGCTGCCTTGACGCCAGCCGACGCTAGCCAGCGCTCACTGATGTTTGGAACACACTGTAACTTGACAGAAGTGCTGAATCCTCAACTCTAGGTCCAAAAGACTCAGGACTGTGACGCATAGAACTACTGACACTGCTACAATGCAAAGTCTCTGACCACTCTCTCCAACCTGGCACTGACTGGAGGTAGCTTGCTGTGAATATCTGTATAGCTGCAACTCTCAACTGGTGCTCTTTTCAATTCAGGGCCCAAACCGCAGGCACCTCCTTTACACTTTAAGCTCTTCAGGGTCCACTGACTATGTACCCTCTCTGCCACTTCAGGGTCCTCAACCTAGGTACCCCCTTTACAGATTTCTGACACTGGATCCCAGAACCTCCTCCGGTGTGGTCTAACTCTTCAGGCAGACCCCCCAGGGGCAATCCTCAGTACTCACGACCTGTGTAGGCTTTTCTGGGACTGGACCCCTCTCACTCTCCGCAGGTTCTCGAAAACACCGGATCCTCCTCAGCTCACTCAGCTCTCTCTGGATTCTCAGGCGACACCCTGAGACATCCGCTTCCTCAGACAGGAGGAAAAACACCTGTTTGCTCTCTCCTGGGACTCTGCTCCCGCCAAAGACACCGTGTCACACGCTTCCCCCAAACTTATACCCACTCCCAGAATCCTTTGCAGCATATTCTGCCTTCTGGGGTAGTTACAAGCCTGGATGTGTCCCCTTTATGTGTCCCCATTATGACTGACACAGGAAACAAATTATATTGTAAGGTATGAGGAGTGGGCACACTAAAGTGCTAATGTTGTCTGTTCTTTCCATGTGTATTACTGTTTTTTTTTTTTTTTTCCTGGTGTTACCCTTTTGTTATGTATGTTCACTTTAAATGCAAGTGGTAATTAGAGTTGTTCTTTAATGTACAAAGAAAAAATATTGAATACAGAATTCAACAATATTTCTCTTTTCTGTATCTCCAGCATTACTTCAAATTCAGGAAACAGAAACGTCAAGATATCAATAGAGACATTATCTGAGCAACCACAAACAACTGAAATCCACAAGACAGAGAGAAGCAGCTCTCCAAGGTGATTATCTGTCATAAAAAAAGGGTCAATTCCGCAACCGATATTTGTTGGCACTTGCGTTCCCAGGTTTTGCTGCCGATTGCAACCTTGGTGTTTATATTGTATGTTCACTTCAAAGGCAAGTGGTATTTAAAAGTTGTTTGTTTTACAGTCTATTCTCATCTCTCCAAAATGCATGTTGCTTTTAGTAGAAGGTTGTGGTGCCATTTATTGTCATCCCAACCCAACACACCTCCAATGCACATGCTTTGGAGCTCATTACAACACCCTGTAACACACTATTGTGCATCGTGGTGCCCTGCATTGGAATGAATGGTGCATGTCCGTTTTTTTTTTTTTTTTTGTCCATTCAGGTGCTTTGGCAAGCAGTTCATTTTAATAAGCTGCCTTATTCAATGTACTGTATGTCTATGTGCAAAATAATGTGTGTTCATGTAGGGCACTGGAACAAACAGGTGTCAAACTAGTCCAAGGTACAAAGAAATAGTGTATACAGAATTCAACAATATTTCTCTTTTCTCTATCTCCAGCATAACCTCAAATTCAGGAAACAGAAACGTCAAGATATCAATAGAGACATTATCAGAGCAACCACAAACAACTGAAACCCACAAAACAGAGAGAAGCAGCTCCCCAAGGTGATTATCTGCCATAATAAAGGGTCCGTTCACCAACTAATATTTGTTGGCACCTGAGTTCCTAGATCTAGTTGTCGGCTCCAACCTTGGTGTTATATTGTATGTTCACTTTAAATGCAAGGGGCATTTAGAAGTTGTAGTTAGGGTCTATTCTCCTCTCCCCACAATGTGTGGTAAAGCATGCTGCCTATAGTAGCAGGTTGCAGTACCATTTTTTGTCAGTGGCACTCAATTGCACTAAACCAGCGCACCACTAATGGACATGCTTTGCAGCTCATGATAACGTTCTGTTAGACCCTGCATCATGGTGCACTTTGTTGGAAAGAATAGTGCAAGTCCATTTTGTTAGTCCATTCTGATGCTTTGGCAGGCCATTCATTTGAATTGGCCTCCTTCATGCAATGCATGTTTATGTGTGAAATAACATGCATTAACACAAGACACTGAAACGGACAGGTGTAAATCCAGCCAAAGGTACAAAAAAATATAGTGTATTCACAACTCAACAATATTTCTATTTTCTGTATCTCCAGCATAACCCCAAATTCAGGAAACCAAAATGTCAAGATATCAATAGACATTATCTGATCAACTACAAACAGCTGAAACCCCCAAAGCAGAGGGAAGCAGCCATCCAAGGTGAACATCTGTCATTTTAAAAGCTCAGTCCATTGTTAGCACCTGTGTCCCTTGGTGCAGCCCCTATCTGCAGTCATGGGCAGATGTATGGGAGTGCTGGTCTTATGAACTGCAATATAGGCTGGGGATTGAGTTGTCACCTCTGGAGTTCCACAATTATATAAAAGAACTCAAGACACCCATTTATCACCTATAGCAACTTAGTTTTTCCTAAAAACTCAAATATGTTTTTCAGGCCTAGTCCACGTTCCAGAGAAAGCAACATGGCAACCACAGTCACAGAAACTAGATACCGAGTTCCAGAGACACTTGAAGATAAAATGCCTGAATCAAGCCCCAGCAGGTAAGGCTCATTCGGTTATCCCTATTCTTTCAGATCTCTGTGATACATGAAGGAAATGTCTAACTAACTAAACTCTTAGCAACACAATCAGTGACTATTATCTGTATTCGTATAAGGTCACCAAAAATGGTTTCCCTTTTATACTGAGGAGTATGTGAAGGAAGGCCGTCAATAGCTTGTAAAATATAATTTCCTTGGTTTGTAGAATCGTCTAATTTGTACAGAACTATTGCATTCTACTGGGTAGGGTCTTCAATACTCTCACCTGCTGGTCACCCCTTATTATTATTATTATACAGGATTTATATAGTGCCAACCGTTTACGCAGTGCTTTACAATATAAAGGAGAGAAAATACAGTTAAAATACAAGAGGGTTAAGACTGCCCTGCTCAAAAGAGCTTACTTAATAGGGTGGGGCAAGTGGCACAAAAGGTTGTAACTGTGGGGAATGAGCTTACGCAGGGGATAAAAGATTAGTTGGAGTTGTAATAGGCTTCCTTGAAGAGATGAGTTTCCAGGGATCACCTGAAGACAGCCAGAGTAGGAGATACTTGGACAGAATAAGGTAGAGAGTTCCAGAGGTTGGGAGAGTCTCGGGAGAAGTCCTGGAGACAAGTATGGGAGGAGGAGAAAAGAGAGCTTGAGAGGAGCGGAGAGGACATTTTGGAGACAAGGTTGGTGATGTAGCTCGGGGCAGAGTTGTGAATGGCTTTGTATGTAAGTATTTTGAATTTAATTCGCTGGGCAAACAGAAGCCAGTGTAGGTATGGTCGGAGAGGGGTGGCAGACACTGAGCGGTTGGTAAGGTAGATGAGTCTCGCAGCAGCATTCAGGATAGACTGAAGAGGGGATAGCCTATGGAGAGGTAGGCCTATGAGAAGGGATTTGCAATAGTCAAGGCGAGAGATAGCAAGGGAGTGAATGAGTAGCTTGGTGGTTTCATTTGTTAAAAAGAGGCGAATTTTAGAGATGTTACAGTCAGAGGTGAAGTCTACAAGCTTTTATATAAGCTACCCCTTATCCAAACCCTATCTGCAGCCATCCAATGGAGCTTCTGTGCTGGTTGGAGAGAGGTGCTGGAAGAGATCTGAGGTTTTATAAAGCATTGTTTTGACCTTCTTTTGAAAAAGATGTCAAATATTTCTGCAGAGTGGGCCATTTGTAACAAGAAGGAGAGAGTGAAGAGCACGTTTTGGAGTTTAGAGGCGCTTTGCACTTATCACTTTAGGGAGTGTGTCACTTTGTTGAAACACTTTTGCAGTGAATATGGACACTGAGATTGCACAATAAGCGCTTTATTGTTGTATATTTTGTTGTATTTTGCGCAATAATTTGATGCTTGGTGCACTTTATATAAGTGTAATTGAGTAAAATTCAGCTGTGCTTGGTTGGATGTGACCTTTAGGGCAGCGATAGATTCTAATCATAGTAATTGCTCATGAATGTTTGTCAGTTCCAGTGAGAAGTACACACTATTGGTGAATGTGTGGAATGCTCCTATACTTGTATGTTTGCTTTTTGAGCAGTAAGTATTTTGTAGGTACTGGAAACTTTCACTAGGTGTGCCTTTAAAGCTGCCATTATAGTGTTACAGAAATGTCACTAAAGCCAGCTTAGAAAGCAAATAATATAACTGGTTTATAGGTTATGAGACATTGGCATTTTACATGCACACTTTACAGCTTGGCTTAAATACTTTTGATATGACTGTTTCACTCTGTTAAATGAAACCTGTCTATGTGTTGTTATTATCGCAGACTAATGCCTCATACACATGCAACGATTGTTGGCGGTGAATTTTCGGCCAACGTCCGATCAGCCGATTGTCGGCTTGTTAGTATGATGCTTCCGACAACCGACTGCGACTTTTCGGCCGAACAAAATCTGCTGTGCATGCTATAAAATTTTTGTTGGCCGTCAACAGAACGGCCGATTGTTCGTCAGTCAGTACAGATTTCGGCAGACAAAAATCAGATGAGCAAGACCGGGCATGCTCAGAGAAGAAAAAACACACGGAAAGTATACCAGCACATAACATCACTTCTGAAGTTGGTTGTTGTTGGCCGAAAAAATTAGTGTGCAGTCTAGAGTACATTTCAACCGACACAACAACACTGGACAAAAGACGGCCGATCGGTCGGCCAACAATCGTTGCGTGTGTACGAGGTATTACTTCTGAAAATGCTAGCTGCCTGCTATTTTTACCAACTGGCTTCAGTTCTTTGCATTAACCACCCAAAACAAGGATGCAGATCGGTGTACAGCCTGAATGTATCTACATACTTGTTTTGGATCTGGATTTAAAAAATTGAAACATAAAGTGAGAATATTTAGGGCATCAAGATTTAGTAGGGGGAAGGGGCCAGCAATAGCAGGCTCCATGGGGTTGATTTTTTTAAAAACTGGGTTGTGCAGCTGTGCATGGTATTCAATCAGCTTCTAACTTCAGCTTGTTCAATTAAGCTTTGACAAAAAAAATATGGAAGCTGATTGGTTTCCATGCAGAGCTGCACCAGCTTTTGCACTCTCCAATTTTAGTAAATCAACCTCCATTTGTTTCTTATGACAGGATCTCTTTAAATATAGCCATTGTATAAGAACTGTGCAGCTCTACAGGATCTCTTCATGTAGTCTCAATAACAGCAATAGTAACAGACAAAACATTTCAGCCTGAGATGATGCAGATACCACTATTCCAACAAAATAGTTTGTGACTGAATGTGGCATAGTTATTATCAGGGTACTTGCAATAATTTCCATTTGTTTTATATTTTGCTGTTGCCATTTATGGTACTTATAGTTACCAGAAAACACCTGCCTGTTCTATATACAACTAGAGAGTGTTCTGGTTTATAGGCCCTACCCAACAATGGAGGGCACCTGGCCCCAGCTTTTCAGAAAGTTCATCACTTAGGTTGGATTTTACCCAGCTGATCACCATTGCTTTTTCCAAGTGCAGGAGATGACTATAGAGTACTTCCTCTCCATAGGCACAAGCATACTGTATATGTTAACATTGCCATCTGGACCATAATCTCTTGTCAGAAAGATCCTATAGTAGATGGATTGTGAGTATATGTAGGTACTTTTAAATGAACCTGTGGCCAGTCTACTGAAATTCAACTACTTCTTCTTAGAAAGCAGTAAATGAGCTTAACAAGTTCTCACTGATCTCTGTAGCTGCATGCACTGCAGAGCAATTCATTGTGAAACTTCACAGCAGAGGCACTGAAGTTGTGCAAGTACTTAACTCAGCAGCCTTTCAGCCTTCTAATCTCTAATGTAAACCCAGAGCATGAGTTCTGGAAGGGAAAGCAGGGGAGCTGAGTAGCTGGGAGAAGGACTTTGACACCTTCAGTACTTCTGC
>NC_138774.1:106629186-106661686 GCF_965119305.1 Pelophylax lessonae | reverse complement strand
TCACATAGTTGATGATTGGAACAGGCACATCTAAGGATGCAGGCATCAGTGGTAAAGCTGTCCACATAGGACCATCCTCCGTACCGTCATCCTTTCGATGCTGCCCCTCGCTTTCAGATCGCTTTACTGCAGGGTGGTCTTCCTGGTCAGGATTACAGACTGGCAGCCGGCGGTGCAGAAGATGGTCTATGTGGACAGCTTTACCCCGGATGCCTGCATACTTAGATGTGCCAGTTTTATTCATAAACCATGTGAGTTGCTAAATGTTGTACCTTCATTAAATGGAACCATATTGCTACCCTGTAGCTCCTGCTGGATTTTGCTTCCAATCCCCTTGTGGAAGCGGCTATTTGTGGATGGACATTGTATGGTTACACAACCTATCGCAATGCTATAATCTTTTTATAGGGACTATAAATTGAAGGATTTATGAATAAATGGTTGTGGAACGAATCATCTGAGTTTCCATTATTTCTTATGGGGAAATTTGCTTTGATATAAGAGTGCTTTGGATTACAAGCATGCTTCCGGAACGAATTATGCTCGCAATCCAAGGTTTTACTGTATATAATATATAACGCATGAATTATAATCTAATCAATAATATAATTTTATTATATATATTATATATTCTATGATAAAATTATATTATTGATTCGATTATAATTCATGCGTTTGTGTTTCAAATTTATCACATCTGGGATGTCTACTAGAGTCTTGTTTTGGTCAGGTTTAAGTCAGTAATTACTAAGAATTGTAGGCCTTTAATACATAACGCCAAATTTCCATGAAAAAAATTGTACCGCTTTTGTTACAGAATTCCTGACAGAATCATACCGCCAGGGAGGTTAACTGGTGTGGCAGTGACCAGGGACACTGACTGGTGAAAGTATGAAAAAGGAAAAAAAATACTTTTATAATACTTTTTTCAATTTTTTTAATATTATTATTTTTTTTTTTTTTTTTACATGCTGTGGCCAGAGCAATAAAGTGTTAGCATAGTAAGGGTCCTTTCACACATTTCTGTCATCCGCTCCGTGTGCCCGCATATCATCCTATCCGTTTGCGGATGATATGCGGACATAATGTAAGTATATGGCACTGCGGATGTCAGCGGATGACACCGCTGACATCCGATTTTCCTTCCTTTCCGTTTTTTACACGGAAGAAAAAATGGGGTTCTGTTCCATTCGTAAAAACGTTACAGAACTGAGAGGAGGAAAATCGGATGTCAGCGGATGGTATTCCGCTGACACCCGCAGTGCCATTCACTTACATTATGTCCGCAAATCATCCGCAAACGGATGGGATGATTTGCGGACACACGGAGCGGCCATGTGAAAGGACCCTAACACTGTACCACTCTAGAGAATTGATCAAGATTTTTTTGTTTTTACACACTATGATTGCTTATAGCAGTGCATTTCAGCCTGCAACGATGTGCCGAGTGTGCTACTGCACCCGGCACAGCCTGAAGCCTTCCCCTCTGTTCAGTCAGCAGAGAGGAGAAACCTCCCCCCTTGACAGGCGCTCTGTAGTCCCGGTCCGGCGTGACGTCATTTACCGAGAAGCCGGCCGGATGGGAGGAGCATAGAGTGCTCTGCTTCAGCTGCAACCTTTAAGGAGCCGAGGAGAGGGGAAGGCACAGGCACTGTCTCTGACTGCAGCAGCGTGAAGGTCAAGCTGGTGATAACAAAATGGTAAACTATCCGGATTTTGGGGGGGGGGGGGGTCTGGCTGAGAGGAAGTCAACTATTTAGATTAGTGGGGGGGGGGGGGTCTAGCTGAGAGGAGGAGGTTAACCAATTGTATTTAATTTATGAAATATGCAGCATGGGTCTTTGTGTTTATTACTGCCACTGGTGTTAATTTTTAAAATGCAGCATGAGGAGGTTAATGTATTGCCGCTGGTCACTGCAGCACTTTGTGCTGCATTAGTGGCACCAGTGTCAGTATTAACCGCTTCCCAACCACCCGCTGCAGTTATACTGCAGCAGGGTGGCCCTCCTGCACGAACCGACTCCGATTGCCACATGACACCTGCGATCGCTCCCCGCTGAGATAGAAGGACAGTCAGCTGTTGTAAACACAGCCATCTTCGCCCTGGGCATCAAATGTCCTTGTCCCAGCCCTGCCTGACTTTAATGTTAGAATCCACCCAGATGCCTGACCAGCAGCTGGCTAATCCTCTGTGTGCTGCTGGGAGGGAGAACCAGCTGCTGGAGGGGCAGAGCAGAGAGCCGGTGACTGGCGGTCACCACTCTGTGGTCAGAGTGGACCAAGAACTGAGCGATCGCATGATCAAGCCAGCAGGAGACAGCTGGAGCATCGGACCGTTACTCCAGCCATATAGGGGACGGGGAGTATGAAGGGGTTTTTTTTTAATCCGGCCTTTATCCTTTAATAATTTCCTTATTCTCCAATAATAATCATTGCTTAATGACTCTGTAATTCATTTTTTGTACGCCTCCTTGTAACAACCTCCCCTTTTCTCCCTCATGTGCACTGCTCCATACAGTTTTGTGTCACAACAAGGTTGCAATGTAAAAGCTGTATGAAGCTCGCTGATCTCTCATATTAATGGAGGCGGCCAAAGCTAGCCTTTGGCTTATGTTTGTGCTGGCCAATCAGCAGGCAGCAGTACAGTTTATATTCTGTGATAGATCTTAATAGAACTCTTGAACAGAATGGAATACAACTACTGCTGACCATATAGGCTTAGGGCATGCTGCAGTAGTTGTTTCCTAAAAAAAAAAAAAAAAAGATGAGGAAAGTGGATGGCCTTTTAGCTGCTTTACATGTGTAAGAAAGGGCCAGAGCATTTTTAGGAATACCTAAGGTAGACTACAGTTCAACATCCTATGTGCTTCAGTATAGTAAGGGCAATTTCCGTGTGAAAATGATACCAACTGTTTATACTTGACATCAAATGTGGGCCATATACAGACTTGTATAAAGTATTCAAAATTTCTACTTGAGTAAAAGTACAAGTGCTCGATCGAAAAGTGACTTGAGTAGAAGTGGAAGTGCTCGCAGAAAAAGTTACTTAAGTAGAAGTACTAAAGTATTCAACATTTTTTTTACTTAAGTATTGCAAGTAGTTTTTTCAAAAAATTTCTACTCAAGTACTGAAAGTAGAAGTACAAGTACTGTGTTATGTAGTTATTAAAGAAAGAAGTCAAAAGTTTGAACATCATATTGTTTTTTATTATTTCAAATGATTTATTCAAATGATTAACCTAAAGGACAATCACAATTCCTTAGGCTGTAACTTTTTGTAAACAAAAAACAGATAAAGTATGTCCCTCCCTTCCCCTTTTAAAGCATCCACCTTTTAAAGCCAGGGGTGGTCTCCTTCCTGAGCTTCCTCACTCTCACAGCCAGGCAGATCACTTGAAGTTGAAGGGCCAGGGGTGGAAGGTGGTGTTTTTGGTTCGTCCATCTTTTCAGCTGATCAAAAGGCAGAACAGGAGCATGCGCAGTCTTCTTAATCGCGGTTTGATTTGCTCAATTGATGATGATGTGCCAGGCCAGCTTCATCAAACCTACAACGCTTAAAGTGAAAAATGCATCAAAAACTACTAACAAAGTGGCTGTGCTAAAAATGCTAATAAAGTGCCTGCAATTATATATATTCTTCTTGTATTCAAAATCATCGCCCACAGTATCAAAAATAAAGTGACATGTCTGTGCTAAATGCTGTGCAAATTATTCCCACAATGTAAATTTAATTCATATAAAATATATATGACAATACCACAATAAAATAAGTTGTGATTGTGAATAAGTTAGGTGCAAGTTTAAGAGTGTAAACTTTGACCCCTAGAAACAGGGGTGGCTTGGGAGTGCCGGATCTGATGAAGTATTACTATGCGGCGCAATTGGCCCAATTGGCTAAATTCCACTCTGGGGGCCCCCATCCTATCTGGATGCAGCTGGAGGCACACTCTGTCCCGGGTAAATTGATATCTCATTTATTGTGGCTGCCGCCCAGAGAGCGCCCCCCTGTATTGTGCCCGGCACTTTCCCACTCGTTGGCCGTCTGGGACAGATTGTCCAAAGCACATAAGTTCAAATAGCTCCACACTCCCCTAGCACCTGTTCTCAACAACAGCGGGTTCCCCCCGGGTCTCTCTCCCAGCTCCTTCCAATGGTGGACAAATAAGGGGCTTCTAAGGATAGCGGATCTCTGCGACCACAGGGGCGTTCTGACAAAACAGGCATTGATTGAGAAGTATGCTTTACCATCATCTGAATTTTATCGTTTTAACCAAATCGTACACTTTTTAGGTACTTTGTCTCAGGTTTCTGACTTAACTACTATAACTCCCATGGAATTTCTTTGCCGGAATTATGACAAGCTTCGCGGCTATATCTCCATACTCTACAATATATTGTCTGACTCTTCTGTGAAGCTGCCATACATGGTTCAGTGGGAGGCCGACCTGCAGGAGGGCATTGAGCTGGTCGACTGGCGAACTATGGCTCAAGCCGCCTCCAAATCATTGATCAATACCTCCCATCATTGAAGCGAACTACAAAGTCTTGTTGCGCTGGTATATGGTGCCGGCGAGAATCTCGAAGTTTGTACCTGGCGCATCTTCTCTGTGTTTCCGTGGCTGCGGTCAGGAAGGAACCATGTTCCATATCTGGTGGCAATGCCCTAAGGCGTGCCGTTATTGGATTAGGGTGTATAACTTTATATACACACTTACGCAAGTGAACCTGCCTAAATCCCCTCAGCAAGCTTTGCTGGGATTGAAGGTGGATGCTGCCGCGGGGGCACAGAGAAGGCTTATTTCGTTTATTTTCACGGCTGCCAAGGTAACGCTAGCACGATCCTGGAGATCTCCGGTTCTGCCGTTCGACCAGCTCCGCCATAAACTTACATGGATAATGCTCAATGAACGTATGTCGGCCATGTTAAATGATAAAATGAAGCAGTTTGATAAGGTGTGGGAGCCATGGCTCCGTTATCTTACCGGAAGTAGTTAATGGAATCTGGGGCATCGGGAGTTCGGGGACGGGGGGGGGGGGGGTGCTGGGCGGGGTCCTGCTAAATTTTCTTTCTATTACCTTCTTTCTTTCTTCTCTCTTGCTATTCCTTCTTTCTTATTCCTATCTCTTTAGCCTTACGGGCATGTACAGTTCGCTCAGCTACACCTTCCAATGTTTTTACCCTATGGGCAGTTATATGGGCAGCACTGGGGTCAGATTGTGGCAGTGGGCTGAATGACCTATATTGTTTTTTGTGTTTTTTTTTTTTTTCTATCTGCTGCATTGGGTGATTCGTGACTCCGATGCCAGTCCTGCTTGGGTATTGTCAGGTACCCGGTTACACTACGTATCCATATGTCAATTTTTCACGATGTATGGCATATGCTATGCAAAGACTGCCTATACTACCAGAACTTTCTTCTTCAACATTCATGCATTGTACTTGTAGTAGGCAGAGGCGTAACTAGAACCTTCAGGGCCCCGATGCAAGAAACCATGAAGGGCCCCCCAGACCCCTGGCCGGGGCCCTTCCCTTCAAGCCCGGGGCTCTTCCCACTGATCCTGGGGCTCTTTACTCTTGTTGCATGGCCATTTATTAGGGTCCCGCAGCAGGATCCTTTCACAAGTTCTGCAGTGGGCCCCCTTCCTGCAATCTTGGGGCCTCCCCACAGTGGTGCAATTCCAGGGCCCGGTCGCAAGTGTGACCTTTGAAATCCTGGAAGTTCACCCACTGGTTTGCTACCGGGCCCCCTGGAGCATGGGGCCCGGTAGCAATTGCAACCCCTGCAACCCCTGTAGTTACGCCCCTGGTAGTAGGATACTTTAAGCTGTTATGTTCATGTTGACGGTACTCTTTTCTGTACCTTTGAAATTTCTGTTTGTCAATCTCTCATGAAAACCTTTAATAAAAATTATTGTTAAAAAAAAAAAGAGTGTAAACTAAACTTTATAAGGAAAAGTCCATAACTGAATTCCAGTGTGCAATCTAAGAAGTGCTTGTCACTTGCTGTCAGATGCTTCCACCTTTCTTCTGTGATCTGCTCAAGTAAAGTGGTGGACTGGATAGCCTCTCTCTCTGTCTCTCACCTTAGTAGCACTGGCACTGCACTGGTTCAAAAAGCTGTCTATATTATTTTCATTATAAGAACTTGTCAGAACATGCTTCCACCACCTGTCCTTCACATTTGCTCATTTGCTTTGCTCAAGTCAAGTGCCACTGCCAGTGGCCACTGCAGTGCAGGCACAGCCGCACAGGCAGAGGCAGGCCGCAGGAAGCACAGGCACCACCACAACACAACACTTATGGTCCATGGACCATGGATGGTCGGATAATCATCATAGCCGTCAGTCTCACTCTTCTTGGTTCAAAAAAGCCACCCATGACCCGTGTGTATATAATATATTAATATTTTATATTGATTATTTGATTCTCAAATGGCACATTTGCCATGGCAAGGATTAGGTCCTCTCCACGGTCCACCTCACTCACAGAGAGAAGAAGATGAGATAACGAAGAAAATGCTCAGAGTCCCGCCGCCCGTGTCACAACTCCTCTCAGTAAGGGCCCTAAGGGGTGGAGTCTGAGTGACACACAACACGTCTAGAGGCAGAGACCTCGAGCGGGAAGACGGCAGCATGGCTCCTCCAGTGCGGTCTTAACTTGATGATCATGACAGTGATTCTGCGGGCCGCGGCGCAAGCGAGGTTGTGGGATTGATTGAATTGAGTTGTGCTGCCTACTGCTACACGCTACCTACTACTACATTGTGAGTCAGTATATTTTATTTCATTTTTATATATAAAAGCGGTATTGTTGAGCACTACTAGCCACTAGATCTCCTGGCTGTCACTTTGTCACATGTTGGGGAATCACAGCGGCTCGGCTCCAGAAGTGGCGGGTGTCCCCGTCATCCTGCCAGGGCCACCAAGAAGTTCATCACCTAATCTTAAGTTATTAATATCTTATGAGGAGAGGACCTATGGGATTGAGAATTTAAATAATTAAATATATATGGCTTTTTGAACCAGTGCAGTCAGTGCCACAGTGCCACCCAGACGCTATCCACCAGTGCCACCACCATTAAGTGTGTTGGTCGGTCACTCGAGCACTGAAGGAGGTGGAAGCATCTGACAAGTGAAGTGACACTTTAGATTTGCACACTGGAATTCATTTATGGACTTTTCGTTATAGATAGGTTTACACACTTCAACTTGTTGCACGCACCTGACCTAACTTATTTCATAACTTATTTTATTGTGATTTATTGTCATATTTTATATGAATTGAATTTACTGTTACATTGTGGGAATAATTATTTCTACTGCATTTAGGCTTTAGCACATTCATGTCACTTTATTTTTGATACTGTGTGGAGTGTGGGCAGGGCACTGGGGGCAACAATGATATTATATTGATTGCACAGGTACTTTATTCACACAGCCAAGTTGTGTTTGTTAGTAGTTTATTGATGCACTTTAAGCGCTGTAGCACCATTTATTTGTTTGTTTCATATTTTCTTTTTATTGGAAAGATTTGGTATAGCAGCTTTTATTATACACAGCCTTTATTTTCGTATGCGCTGATTTACAAATGACATTATACACATTTTTTTGAGCTTCATGAAACCTGCCATCTAATGTTCTGGCAGTGGTAATTTTTTTAAAAGTAACGAATAACTATGCAGCACAAAAAAAAATACTTGAGTAGAAGTATCGAAATCATTGAAAAAATGTAGTGAAGTAGAAGTAGGAGAAAAAAATTCTACTCTAGGAAAGTACAGATACCGCATTTCGGTACTTAAGTACAGTACTTAAGTAGTTCTACTTCGTTACTATACATCTCTGGCCATATATAACAATGAGATTTTTTAAAGTGGTTGTAAACCTTACATATACCAAGTGAAGTAATTGGCCTCTGATACACAGATAAAAAATGTAGTCTTATCTTTGCTACACCTTCTAGATTTTAAGCTCTAACAAGCAGGGCCCTCTAAATCCTCCTGTATTGAATTGTATTGTAACTGTACTGTCTTCCCCTCATATTGTAAAGCGCTGCGCAAACTGTCGGCGCTATATAAATCCTGTATAATAATAAAAATACACCCATTTCAAGTCCAGAATTGTAAAACTTGTTTGAAAGTTCCGAAGAAAGGGGGGCAGAGAGCGGAAAGTACACTCTGCAGACACCAGTGACGAGAGCTCTGGTAGCTGATTGGGGGACACACCCTCCTTCACACAGGAACGGATCTGAGGCTGTCAGTCATCTGGAGATCCCTCCTCTGTCACCATTTTTCTCTTGGTGCCAGGAAAACTTATTAAAAGGGATTCATGCTGATAGCAGAGGAATGAAGCAGCAGACAGAAATGACACTTAGTGCTCTTAAATGAGGCAAGTGCACACTATAGGGGGATACAGTATACTTTGTTCAAAATTCATGTCAGAGGTTTACAACCACTTTATTTATAATGACCTTTAAAATGAGGATTCACAAATTTTAAAATAAGGCCTCACACAGACGATGTGGTTTGTGACAGAGTGCTTAATTTATGTGGCTAGAGCTGTGTGCAGACAGTCCATGTTTCTCTATGGGGATGCATTGCTGTTCAGACATAGTCACTTGTCTTCATGTCACAAGTGCACGAACACACACTGTCACTCCATCACCCGAACCTGCACGCCTGTCACATTAAGACAAGAGACTGCAGGGGAGATTTACTAAAACTGGAAAGTGCAAAATCTGGTGCATAGTGACCAATCAGCTTCTAACTTCAGCTTGTTCAGTTAAGCTTTGCCAAAAACCTGAAAACTGATTGGCTACCATGCAGAGCTGCCCCAGATTTTGCACTCTCCGGTTTTAGTAAATCACACCCTGTGTTTGTGTGTATATAGGAAAACATGGGATTCCTGCACACAGCGAGTTGCATAAATAAGGCACTCCTTCAGGCTGTACAGACTACAGCGCTCCTGTGAATGAAGCCTTCGATAATGCAAAGCAGGGGCGGACATACAGGGGTCGCAGGGGTCGCCAATGGCGACCGGGCCCCATGCTGCAGGGGCCCCCTGTATGTACAGAAAGGATGAGCGGCAAGCGCAGCTGAGACCGGAGCTCCCCGATCCTCAGCGAGTTACACACACGGCAGCTGCTGCCAGCTTGTCTCTCTCCCCAGCTGCCTGTGTGGTGAGTGCAGAGAGCAGAGACGAGCACTGAACCCGCCCCTCCCCCTCCCTGTGTGTTTCCTGTACAGTACACAGAGGAGAGGAGGCGGGACCAGCTCTCTCCACTCTGCAACAGGTGCCGATCTGAGGTCTGTGATGTTTATAACTACTATAATACTAACTTGCAAGGGGGGGGGGGGGGGTATGGTGCTAGGGGGTGGAGATGGAGGGGTGTGTAAAGCTGGGGGGTTATATGGAGATGGAGGGTTGTGTGAAACTGTGGGGGTGGGAGGGGGAGGTGTGTGTATGGAGATGGAGGGGTGTGTGAAGCTGGGGGGGGGGGTATGTAAAATTCCTACCACCCCACCCCACCCCCTGTCATCTTCATCCCCACTGTCCTCTTCCTACCATCCCACCCCTGTCATCTTCATCCCCACTGTCCTCTTCCCACCATCCCACCCCCTGTCATCTTCATCCCCACTGTCCTCTTCCCACCATCCCACCCCCTGTCATCTTCATCCCCACTGTCCTCTTCCTACCATCCCACCCCTGTCATCTTCATCTTCACTGTCCTCTTCCTATCATCCCACCCCTGTCATCTTCATCCCCACTGTCCTCTTCCTACCATCCCACCCCTGTCATCTTCATCCCCACTGTCCTCTTCCTTCCATCCCACCCCCTGTCATCTTCATCTTCACTGTCCTCTTCCTTCCATCCCACCCCTGTCATCTTCCTACCATCCCACCCCCTGTCATCTTCATCCCCACTGTCCTCTTCCTACCATGCCACCCCTGTCATCTTCATCCCCACTGTCCTCTTCCTACCATCCCACCCCTGTCATCTTCATCCCTACTGTCCTCTTCCTACCATCCCACCCCTGTCCTCTTCCTACCATCCCACCCCTGTCATCTTCATCTTCACTGTCCTCTTCCTTCCATCCCACCCCCTGTCATCTTCATCCCCACTGTCCTCTTCCTTCCATCCCACCCCCTGTCATCTTCATCCCCACTGTCCTCTTCCTACCATGCCCCCCCTGTCATCTTCATCCCCACTGTCCTCTTCCTACCATCCCACCCCCTGTCATCTTCATCCCCGCTGTCCTCTTCCTACCATCCCACCCCTGTCATCTTCATCCCCACTGTCCTCTTCCTACCATCCCACCCCTGTCCTCTTCCTACCATCCCACCCCTGTCCTCTTCCTACCATCCCACCCCTGTCCTCTTCCTACCATCCCACCCCTGTCATCTTCATCCCCACTGTCCTCTTCCTACCATTCCACCCCTGTCATCTTCCTACCATTCCACCCCTGTCATCTTCCTACCATCCCACCCCTGTCATCTTCATCCCCACTGTCATCTTCCTACCATTCCACCCCTGTCCTCTTCCTACTATCCCACCCCTGTCATCTTCATCCCCACTGTCCTCTTCCTACCATCCCACCCCTGTCATCTTCATCCCCACTGTCCTCTTCCTACCATCCCACCCCCTGTCATCTTCATCCCCACTGTCCTCTTCCTACCATCCCACCCCTGTCATCTTCATCTTCACTGTCCTCTTCCTATCATCCCACCCCTGTCATCTTCATCCCCACTGTCCTCTTCCTTCCATCCCACCCCCTGTCATCTTCATCCCCACTGTCCTCTTCCTACCATGCCACCCCTGTTATCTTCATCCCCACTGTCCTCTTCCTACCATCCCACCCCCTGTCATCTTCATCCCTGCTGTCCTCTTCCTACCATCCCACCCCTGTCATCTTCATCCCCACTGTCCTCTTCCTACCATCCCACCCCTGTCCTCTTCCTACCATCCCACCCCTGTCCTCTTCCTACCATCCCACCCCTGTCATCTTCATCCCCACTGTCCTCTTCCTACCATTCCACCCCTGTCATCTTCCTACCATTCCACCCCTGTCATCTTCCTACCATCCCACCCCTGTCATCTTCCTACCATCCATATTGTAAAAAAAAAAAAAAGAAAAAAATGAATAAAGCAAATGCTAGAAAATTTTAATTAAAATAAAAAACTACTGACACCAATGGCAGAACTACCACACAAACATTGCACTTGCGACCGGCCCTGGCATTTCGCCACCAGGCTGGGAGGGAAGGGCCCCGTCCGGGGGGCCCTTTATGGTTTCTTGCATCGGGGCCCTGGCGGTTCTAGTTACGCCACTGATGCAAAGTGATAATTTTGATAAATAAACTACTATTTTTTTTATTGCAAAAGATCAATCGGTTATGACAGAATATCCAACTGAATGGAACCAAATATGTTTTTCTTTGTTGTATCAAGCAATCTTTCTTGAGCAATATATCGTAAATCTATGATTAGTTGTTCATTGTTGTGCCTATGGCAAACAAGGGTATATCATCTGCTGGCTCCAAGTTATCATAATCAGCATAGCTAAACTTTGAGGTTCACTCTTCCAGAAACAGAATACGGCCTGTGCTGGATTCGTACACATACAATATATTAACAAAAGTATTGGGACTCCTGCCTTTACACGCACATGAACTTCAATGACATTCCAGTCTTAAGGCTCGTACACACTATAAGAAAATGGGGCGAACATTTTCCTCCAAAGAATTTTCGTACACAACTTTCTGAGGCCGATTCAGAATTTTCGTACGAAAATTCTCGAAGGGCCAAACTCCAAAATTTTTCTCTCACGGGAAAAAATGAACGATTTTCGTTTAATGTGTTCTGTTTTCCTATGATTTTTGTGCAAGAAAAATAAGAAAAGAAAGACTGCACATGATCAGAAAAAATAAACAACAAAAAAAAAAAGCGTTTGTCGTATGAGAATTTTCATACAAATTTTTGTTCATGGGTTCCAATTCGCTGTGAAACCATGAGGAAAATCGGACGATCGTTCACCCGATTTTCTTATAGTGTGAACCCCACTTTAGTCTGTAGGATTCTAAATTTGAGCTGGCCCATCCTTTGCAGCTATAACAGCTTCAACTCTTCTGGGAAGGCTGTCCACGGGGTTTAGGAATGTGTCTATGGGAATGACTGACCGTTCTTCCAGAAGCGCATTTGTGAGGTCAGGCACAGATGTTGGATGAGAAGGCCTGGCTCGCAGTCTCCACTCTAATTCACCCCAAAGGTGTTCTATTTGGTTGAGGTCAGGACCCTGTGGAGGCTGTTAAGTTCTTCCACCCCAAAC
Organism: Pelophylax lessonae; assembly: GCF_965119305.1. Classification (NCBI taxonomy): domain Eukaryota; kingdom Metazoa; phylum Chordata; class Amphibia; order Anura; family Ranidae; genus Pelophylax; species Pelophylax lessonae. The sequence goes on along the minus strand of NC_138774.1, from coordinate 106,649,364 downwards.
TCGCTCACTCTTGTTTTTATGGACCTTGCTTTGTGCACTGGTCCAAATCATTTGGTGGAGGAAGGATTATGGTGTGGGGTTGTTTTTCGGTGGTTGGGTCTGGCCCCTTAGTTCCAGTGAAGGGAACTCTAAGGCGTCGGCCTACCAAGACATTTTGGACAATTTCATGCTCCCAACTTTGTGTGAACAGTTTGGGGATGGCCCTCTCTTGTTCCAACATAACCAGTGCACAAATCAAGGTCCATAAATACATGAAGACATGAATGAGCGAGTTTGGGGTGGAGTCCTGACCTCAACCTGAGAGAACACCTTTGGGATAAATTAGAGCAGAGACTGCGAGCCAGGTCCTCTTGGCCATATCAGTGCCTGACCTCACAAATGTGCTTCTAGAAGAATGGTCAAACATTCCCATAGACACACTCCCAATCTTTGTGGACAGCCTTCCGGGAAGAGTTGAAACTGTTGTAGCTGCAAAGGGTGGGCCAAGTCAATATTAAACCCTACAGACTAAGACTGGCATGTGTGAAAAGCAGGTGTCCCAATACTTTTGGTAATATAGTGTATGAGTACCTTGTTCTACATATCCCTGTACTGTTCACTGGAATACTGCAGAGAGATGCCATGAGCATCAAAGGAGTGTGAAAAAATGACTTTGTTCATAACCCATAGACCAATCAGATTCTTCTGTGCACTGGGGATATGCTGAGGAACCAGAACAATTCTTCTTTCTGCTTTGATAAATGAAGACCAATGTAGGTTAGGTTTTCCAAGCCAACCAAGGGGTTAATGTACAGTTGGGGGCCGGAGTGCTCTTCTCCAGGACTCTTCTATTCAGTTGTCTCCAGCTTGTCACCAGTGATTAGGAGTCTGCCCATCTCCCTCTACTTCACTGTCCTTCCAATTACTCTACCTCGTGTGACCCCCGCACATCATCCCGGAGACAGAGAAAGAGAAGATTCCAAACACTGCAGATTATTAAATGACTTCTGTCTGTTTACTGGCTGACATTGACATAATGCTGGGGATATGGGAAAAGTGTAGTCTGTGGTTTGTTTTTTTGCTGCGTTTATCATCAAGAAGTGATTCTAAAATGTATCTAAACCTAAAAAAAAAAAAATAGCATATCTATAACTGTTCTTAAAAATGTTCCCTCCCCCCTCCTCCTACCTATCCTGCCTAACCTTCATAAAAAAAAGTGAGTGGATTGGAGCAGATTGGAATAGGTAAGTACACAGATGCTTTTTATACAGGTTAAGCCGGGTCCACACTAAGGGTCCTTTCACCCGGACTTTCCACCCGGCGGACTCCGTATTTGCTCAACGGGGATCGATCCCCGCTGAGCAGGCGGATGACAGGTCCGTCTCTGCTTACTTTGCAGAGACAGACAAGGTTTGGAAACCTTTTCTAATCATTCCTCCACCCTTCCTCCTCACTAGACATATTCCTATACACTCAGTTGAGCCACATAGACAGTGGTCAAATTATGCCCACTTTTCCACCCTCCTTCCAATATTTCATTTTAGAATAGATATAAATTCTGTTTTGGAATAGATATAGAAAATAGTAGAGAAGGTATACACCTAAACAGTTTTAAGAAATTAGTGTATTTTTTTATGGGTAGGTATGGTGTCAATTATAGTTATTATCTATGATCCAGTGTGAATCAAGCTGTAATGGCAACAGGTATTTAGGGAAGGGGCTTATTGGATAAAAGCAGAACTATAGCCAAGAAATTAAGAGTATAGTTGGATTGAATACTTGTGGCAGGTAAAACATTTATACTGCTTTACATGCCAAATGATTTGTCATTTTGTTCAGTTACTCTTGACATTCAGCCTCCCCAACCAGACAGCATAGCCTGGTCCCTGACCTCCTGTTTACTCTGTATTTAGAGCAAAACCGCTTGGTCCAGGATCTGCTGTAACCTGTGATTGGATAGTGAGTTAGTGTCAGCATGTTCATGGCATAATCTTGGCCTTTTTTTTGTCTATCGGCAAGCTTTCTGTAGTAGTTTTGCAGCACTGTACAATGCATTACAGTCTGATTGGCTTGCAGAGTTCCAGTGTAGCCCTCTTCCATTCTAAGGCCTGTGGTGCAGAGGATTATCGGAGGTTAATACAGAAAAAATATGAATGTAAGGATCTCCATTAAATATATACAACTCTGCCTTAGGCATAATGCTTAAGTATATGTGAACACTTACCTGCTAAAACAACCCATTCAGTTTAAAATAGAAGTGCAAGGCGACAGATAAGATAGATGGTGACGATAGATGGAGGCGGTAGACGGAGGCGGTAGACGGAGGCAATAGATGGAGACGATAGATGGAGGCGATAGATGGATGGATGGATAAGATAAGATAGTACCTTTTTTTTTTTTTTCTGATCACATAACCTCTGTTCTGGGTGGAGATGCAGGGGGGTGGGGGGTGTCAGCAGGAGGCAGAGAAAGCAATAAACCAATCCTCCCGTATAAGAGCTGTGCAGGGGATGTCAGCACAGGTCTTGGCCATTGGAGGACAGGCCAGCCGTGCTTCTAGCACAGCCAGAATACTGACCAGACTGGGAACGATGTGCTCTCATGCCTAGCGTGGTCAGTTTGCAATAAGAAAGCAGAGGGACTGTCAGGATCACCAGGTATTTCACACAAAGGAAGCAATTCAAAGAGAACAAATCCTTTTTACCACAATACATGGTATAACAGGCACATATCAGGAATGTGAAATGTTGGGATAACAAACACTTAAACTTTAATAATACTTTTATTTTCGGAGAGTCACTTACAGTTCTTGCCTATCCTGGAGTCACTGTTCTTGAATTAGAACACTCATGAGCCATTGCTATCAGAACTTAATCTAACAGATGTATTGGTTCATGACGCAGACCCTTTAAATCTATACTGTATACAATATGGTTGTTGATTACATAAGTACGTACATACCATAGATCTTATTGTAACATCTTCGACTTTACCTTTGAATTAGATCCAGCTCACGTACGACAGTCACTACGACTCGCTCCACAGATCCTGTATACACAGATTATCTGGAAGACCGCAATACCAGATCAACACGGTAGGAGAACAGCATGCATCTATATATAAAGAAGTCTACATGAAGAAATCCCATTCCTAAAATACTTTTACTATTAAATAATGTATTTGTAATCCAGATAGTATCTATGCATAATTAGGCAATTAACTTAAAGTCATTTACAGCCATGAATTGGATTGTACTTCTTAAAACCATTTACTTTTCCATATCTGTATATCCCCTATGGATCTATAGCTTTGTCATTACTTATGATACTGAGGCACCTATATTGTTTTTTGGGGGTGACGAGGATTTCTTTAGACAGTATTACCATGGGTGTAAATTTTAGGGCCCTTTCACATGAGCATTCCGCATGTCCGTATATCATCCTATTTTTTTGCTGATGATATACGGACATAATGTATGTCAATGTGGTTGCGGATGTCAGCGGATGACCATCCGCTGACATCCGATCTTCATCCTTTCAGTTCTGTTCCGTTTTTTTGGAACGGAACAGAACCCTATTTTCGTCCCGTTTAAAAAACGGATGCAAAATTGGATGTCAGCGGTGTCATCCGCTGACATCCGCAATGCCCATAGACATACATTGTGTCCGTATATCATCCGCAAACAGATGGGATGATATGCGGACATACGGAGCGGATGACACAAGTGTCATCCGATCCGTGAAAAAAAAAGTGCCGCAATGCGGTCCGCTCCGTGTGAAAGAGCCCTTATTGTGCATTTTGTCTCTTTTTTGAAAATCCAAACATACAGTATTTTTTTGCCAAATTTTTTATTTTTTTTATTTTTTTACAAATAAAATAAAGGCTTTTTTAAAATTGTAATATTTGTTTCTTTTACAATGCTACAAAAATCAAACTAAATAGAAATTAAATAATTAGCATATGATCAGTAATTTAAAAAAAGTAAGCAAAAATATGTAAGGGTTCTGACCTTTTCTCAACACATTGAAAAATTCCTTTGATGCTATCTGTAATTAGAAGTGAGGGTAGAAACACAAGCAGGGGGGATGCACATACATTTATAAAAACCCAACAGAAGGCCTAAGTTCTAATAGGGCAATGCTTTGGTTATTCCTTGTAGTGTCAAAGCTTGCCCACTCCTTCCTGCCTTCTCCACTCTTATTGTCCAGTGAGGTACCCCAGTGTGGTGATGGGCCCATAGGAGAGAGCTTTGCCTAAACGGAATGACCTGGCATTGGGACAGAGCAGGGACATCAAAAGATTTTATATCCAAAGCTGGATTTACTATATAAAGTAATTTGCTAAGTAAACCTTGACATGAAAATCCCATAGTGGAAGAAAAGAAGATTGCATAATGTATGGCCTGCTATAGTCAGGGACAGTAGTGCCTGGTGCTGCAACATGATCACCCTATAAAGTACTGCTTCCTGCAGATTTGTCAGATGATCCATATAGTAAAGCAAGCCAAAGATTATGCAATTTGCTTTCCTTCTACCACATGTGTGACGAAAGGTGGTCGATTCCACGGACAACACAAGTCAGTGTTAATGGGGGAATCCCTACCGCAGCGCTAATGTGTTCTGCCAGCGGGGAGCCTTCCCTGCCGGCAAAACACAATGCTTGGTGTTGCCACCACTAATTAAGGAAAAAACAAGCTGGTTGTACACAAGTGGATCGATTGATTGACTTGTATATAACTAGGGTGCCCATACATGGATTGAAATTCAGCCGGTCCCTGCTGAAGCAACCAAAGTTTGATCCTTGTATGGCCGGCTTAAAGTAAAACGAGTCCTGAAAGCCATAGCAGGCCTGTAAACGGGAAATATATTCAATACCAAAGAGTAAAATGAAAATTGCAAAAGAGTCCTATGGGGATGACTAGATTTCATTGTTACTATTGTTCCCAGTATTGAGATGTTTTTTTACACAGCAGTTTGGTCAGATGCCAGTTTACATTCTATTTTCAGAATGTAAGTGAAAGCCCATGCAAACACAGGGAAGAATGTACATTCTTCAGGAAAATCGTAATTTGCATGTTTTTTTTGTGTTTTTTTTTTTTTTTTTTTACAACCATAACGATCCCATGAACCTTAGCGCTGTCAGACAAGAATGCCAGTCACTTAGCCACTTCTTTCTAAATTTGACCTTTTTGATTTTGTTGTAATGCATGGATTATTTTCAAGATGGAGGAATATTTCTCCTGTAACCTTTTTATTTTCAATCCTAAAGTAGTCATTGCATGTATGATTTATATTTGCATGGCTATCAGCATGCATACAGTATGTTTTTGCATTAATTAGAATAGTGTTTTCTAAAAATACAAATTGCTTGTGATGGTAATCTTTGAAAATTGGTCTGCTAGTTTTTAAAATCAAATTTTACAAAAAATTTTGAATAGAGTGGTGAAGGGTTAGAACAACAATCTATTTTTATTGCTGTGTCCCTTCTGGAGAGGTTTATGCTCTCCAGAGATGTATAGTAACTTAGAACTACTTCACTACTGTACTTAAGTACCGAAAGGCGGTATCTGTACTTTCCTAGAGTAGAATTTTTTTCTCCTACTTCCACTTTTACTTCACTACATTTTTTCAATGATTTCAATACTTCTACTCCGATATTTTTTTTTTTTGTGCTGCATAGTTACTCATTACAATTATAAAAATTACCACTGCCAGAACAGTAGATGGCAGGTTCCATGAAGCTCAAAACATGTGTATTATCAGCGCATACGGAAATAAAAGCTACTGTATGTATAAATAAAAGCTGCATTTGAAATAATAAAAAACAATATGATGTTCAAACTTTTGACTTCTTTATTTAATAACTACATAACACAGTACTTGTACTTTTACTTTTAGTACTTGAGTAGAATTTTTTTTTCAAAACTACTGGTACTTTTACTTTTAGTACTTGAGTAGCAAAATTTAAAAAAAAAACTACTTGCAATACTTAAGTACAAAAAATGTTGAATACTTTAGTACTTCTACTCAAGTCACTTTTTGATCGAGCACTTGTACTTTTACTCAAGTATGGGTTTCGAGTACTTTATACAACTCTGATGCTCTCAATTTGTCCTGGTGCCAGGGGGAATCTTTCCATAAGGACAGCTGCCTAAGATGATATTTATCTTATTTTGCAGCAATTTCCTCTTGTCCACAGGACAGGAATTGAAGTTAAATTTCCCCAATGGGATACACATATGAAAAAAGAAGCTAGGGTTTTTTTTTTTCTCACTCCATACTTTATCCAAAATGGAAAAAAAGTTGGCTTTAGATATATTTTAAAAAGATTATTTGTCTCTATGTGTGTTATTAGGATACGCTAATGTATTTGTTCTACCCTTGTTATTAAGTTTTTTTACCTGGAAATTCTTATTTTCAGAACTGTCCAGAGCTCAAGGGAAAATGTTACAACTACCACCACAGTGGAAACACGATATGACGATTCTTCCTATGGAGACACAAGTCCGTATGATCCTCAGTCTTCCAGGTAAGGTACTTTCTAAAGGCCTACAGCACCGCAGTAGAAAATCCATCTGTTAGGTGAATGTCACAGGGACAATTCTGCACTTTTCACCTCCCTGGTGCCAAAAATTGCCTTAAGTTCAACTTATTTTATCCTACAGAATCGCTGGGAGAAAAAGCAATATGTTACTTTATCACTGATTCTTTGGTAGTGACAATTTCAGCAGCATTTTAGGCAGCAGCAGCAGCAGAATTTTCACTTGTGATACTGAAGTGTCTCCAGAGGCAGAATCACCCATGTTATATGATCTGCCCCATGCTTCGAAGTAAATGTTCACCGGTGGTTAGCCAGTCACTGCTTGCATACGTACCTCCTTGGTAATCTGGAACACTACTGAGCCTCAATCTCGTGCACATTTTTTAATTGCATTTAACAGGGAGTCATATAATAAACATGGAGATTGCCATTTCTGACCTCAAACACATCTGCTGAAAAGAAAAAAAAAAAAAAACTGGGGAAAAATAGAAGACCTGACAGTCGTTAGAGAAGAAATATGAGAGTAGAGAAGCAAGAAGAAGATAACAGACAGTCTGGAAATTTGCCCTTTGAATGGAAATTGCTTTAGTTGTCTGAGATTCAGGCTTGCTTCAATACTTTAAGCTGACGTGGAACAAGTATGCAAAAAAGTACCTGTGACTTTTCTTTATTTATAACCCCCATGCTTGTGTCAGTTTAACGTATTGAAGTAGGAGGCCAGCATTGGCTGTCTGCAAATTTCTCTTTGGGTAAGCACTCACAATCACTGTTTTCCTGAGCAATGTGGTCACTTCACAAAGAATAATCATCTCCTACATCGCTCCATACATACCGGATCTCTGCCAAAACATTGTTTTGTTAAGTATTTTCTTCTCCTGCTGCTCTGTTTACACAACTCATTTAGCCCTGAAGAAGGGAATGTAAATCCCTGAAATGTGTTGCGTTACCTTGACAATAAGGAAAGTGACACTTCTTCCAGTATTTTTATTTACTTTGGCTTTGACTCTCTAAATAGAATTCTCATTTCACATTCCTTTCCATATTTCCCTCATGAAAATTTCCCTTACAGGTTTAAAATGCTTGGAAAAGTAGTCTGCCTACAGCATACCTCCCACCTTTTTTAGACGGGAACGAGGGATACCTATTAGCAAAAGTATTCCGCCATAGGACACACCCCCACACCATGCCCCCTTAAAGGGGAATTCTACAAAAAAAGTTATTAGTTAAATACACAAGTGCTTTTTTTATCACTACTACTCCTGGAAGTAGTATTGGCTTTTGCATTTACAAATGCAGCAATTCAGAAATTTGATGAAAAGTTTAGCACTGGGAAACACTTTTTGAAAGATAATAAGTGCATTTTATATACAACTATATAGATCAGACCAAAATGAAGGACAAATGAGGAGGACAAAGGGACTTTGCTCCAAATAAGGGATAGACCCTCGAAATCAGGGACAGTTGAGAGCTATGCTAAAGTGTTGTGTACTCTGCTTATATAGGCCTCATTTACAGGGGGGCTGGGGCACGTACACCATGAAGGAATGGTTTGTTTATGCAGCTTGAGCCACTAGCTGCAGGGCGCAGCCAGCCAATGTAAGTCTATTGGGCTGCAGAAGCTATGCAGACACAGCCACTCGTTCTCGTTTGCGCACAGGCAGTATAGATAAAGCTGCTCATCCTAATTTGAGAACAGTTACGATGGCTGTACAGACACAGCCACTCGTCCTAAATTGACAGCTGCCATATAGACACAGCCACTCGTCCTATATTGACAGCTACCATAAACACACAGCCACTCGTCCTATATTGACAGCTGCTATATAGACACAGCCACTCATCCTATATTGACAGCTGCTATATAGACACAGCCACTCGTCCTATATTGACAGCTGCCATATAGACACAGCCACTCGTCCTATATTGACAGCTGCTATATAGACACAGCCACTTGTCCTATATTGACAGCTGCCATATAGACACAGCCACTCGTCCTCTATTGACAGCTGCCATATAGACACAGCCACTAGTCCTCTATTGACAGCTGCCATATAGACACAGCCACTTATCCTAAATTGACAGCTGCCATATAGACACAGCCACTCATTCTATATTGACAGCTGCCATATAGACACAGCCACTAGTCCTCTATTGACCGCTGCCATATAGACACAGCCACTCGTCCTATATTGACAGCTGCCATATAGACACAGCCACTCATTCTATATTGACAGCTGCCATATAGACACAGCCACTCGTCCTCTATTGACAGCTGCCATATAGACACAGCCACTTGTCCTCTATTGACAGCTGCCATATAGATACAGCCACTCGTCCTCTATTGACAGCTGCCATATAGACACAGCCACTCGTCCTCTATTGACAGCTGCCACATAGACACAGCCAATTGTCCTATATTGACAGCTGCCATATAGACACAGCCACTCATCCTCTATTGACAGCTGCCATATAGACACAGCCACTTGTCCTCTATTGACAGCTGCCATATAGACACAGCCACTCGTCCTATATTGACAGCTGCCACGTAGACACAGCCACTCGTCCTATATTGACAGCTGCCATATAGACACAGCCATTCGTCCTATATTGACAGCTGCCATATAGACACAGCCACTCATCCTATATTGACAGCTGCAATATAGACACAGCCACTCGTCCTACATTGACAGCTACCATATAGACACAGCCACTCGTCCTATATTGACAGCTGCAATATAGACACAGCCACTCGTCCTACATTGACAGCTGCCATATAGACACAGCCACTCGTCCTACATTGACAGCTGCCATATACACACAGCCACTCGTCCTATATTGACAGCTGCCATATAGACACAGCCACTCGTCCTTTATTGACAGCTGCCATATAGACACAGCCACTCGTCCTATATTGACAGCTGCTACATAGACACAGCCACTCGTCCTATATTGACAGCTGCCACATAGACACAGCCACTCGTCCTATATTGACAGCTGCCATATAGACACAGCCACTCGTCCTCTATTGACAGCTGCCATATAGATACAGCCACTCATCCTATATTGACATCTGCCATATAGACACAGCCACTCATCCTATATTGACAGCTGCCACATAGACACAGCCACTCGTCCTATATTGACAGCTGCCACATAGACACAGCCACTCGTCCTATATTGACAGCTGCCATATAGACACAGCCACTCGTCCTACATTGACAGCTGCCATATAGACACAGCCACTCGTCCTATATTGACAGCTGCAATATAGACACAGCCACTCGTCCTACATTGACAGCTGCCATATAGACACAGCCACTCGTCCTCTATTGACAGCTGCCATATAGACACAGCCACTCGTCCTAATTTCAGAACAGGCACAACAGCTGTACAGACACAGACCGTGATGGTCTGCTCAACTGCACCCACACGCCTGTCCCATTAGGATAGGTGGCTGTGTCTGTACAGCCACTGCGTCCCAATGTTATTACATGGGCTACCTGCAGGCAAATCAAATAGGCAATAAATAATGTATGGGATGGAAAAAAAACGAGATGTCAAGATGCTGATTTACATTCAAAGGGCATACCAGACTATCTGTTATCTTCTTCTTTCTTCTCTACTCTCATATTTCTTCTCTAACAGCTGTGTAGTCTTGTGTTTTTCTCCAGTTTTTTTTCTTTTCAGTAGATGTGTTTGTGTAGTTGAACTACAAATCACACATACATTTACATACTTTACGAACCTCCTGTTGCTGGCTTGTGTTATAATTAGCAGCACCCATTCATAATGGCAACTGCTTTAGGCCGGCCATACATGGTTCAAATCTTGGCGGGTTCAACAGGAACCAGCCGAGATTCGAAACATAATGGGCAGACTGAATGTACCAAGTTGATTGATCAAATTGGGTACAACCATCCTGCTAGATACACTTGCGATTATCACAAGAAGCGGCTATAGCCGCTAGTGATAAACACTGACCGTGGTTGCAGGAAAGAAATTTGCACCATGTATGGCCAGGCTGAGAGAGCAGTCAAAATGCGCCATTATCAGTATACTATATTTATTCATCACCTGGTACAAATATGAGTATTTCTAAAACTAGAAAGTGTTCCTATAGAGACATATACTGGTGAAATTACATCTCCAACAGTGTTTTATGTGTTTGCTTTAAACCCATACTCACACTTGAGCGTCACTCTATTTCTTTTCCTAACTACACCTGACTATGCTCAACATGCAGAATTCCATTCTTTCTAATTGTCTAATAATTCTAATAATCTAGTATACAGTTATACGCTCAGTTACTCTATGCTCTATGTCCTACACGTGAGCTGTGTTTGAGCATATTTAGGCATTTTGGTTCCATAGTCTTCAATAGGAGTGCCTGTAAATGTGCATAGGAGTGCCTGTAAATGCGCAATCTATGCGTTTTGCATGTTTTCATACCTAAAGAATTCCTTTCCTCCTAAAGAACTGCTCTCCTCCCCATGCCCAGCCCGGAAAACAAATTCTTGAAGGTTGATACATGTGCAAAAACGCTTGTAAAATGCCTGAAAAAAAAAAATACCACTTCCAAATCACCAAGAATACATTCAGCCCAGGTGTGAAAGTCATCATAGACACACACAGGTCGGGTTCACCTTGTCTGCCACCTAGTGGATACTTTGGAAATGGCAATGAGTGGTCATGATTTTTTTCATCCTTGTAATGTTGGTTGTTTGTAAAGCTGCTCTGTTCAATTTTGTCTGCTTGACATGTCAACAAAGGTGACTTTTTGTTTTAAATACAATTTATCCAGTATAAAGGAATAATCTACATCTCAAAAGTTTTTTTTTTTTTTTTGGCAGTCTGCTGTCTTGACTGTATTTTGTTATATTTCTGATTTTATAAACTGTAGAAGAAATTATAGAATCCAGCAGTCAAACTGAGTGAAGTGCAGAAGAAACAAAATCCATTTGGAAGTTATTTGAATATACCTCTTTATTATCGTAATTATTCATAGCTCAATTGATGATTGTAAATGTGTTTGTGGCCCTAAAATTACAAGTCTTTTTTTTCTTCTGATAGCAATAAAGGAATCCTTTTTGTGAAAGAGTATGTCAACACAAGTGAGAATCTGAAATCTCCAACCACTGCTGGGTGAGATGTGTTTTCATTCATCATATACATGAAGTGGTCAGGCCTACAGCTGTATAACCATAATTACATGATCTGAATCTAGATCTCCCAATTCTAAGCCCTGGATACATATCTAGGTTGTCTCATCTGCACTGCACTGATTCTAGAGTTTTCACAGTACAAATGTAAGTGAGTACAAATCAAGTCCATGGCCTAGATACAACTCATATTAGGGTCCTTTCACAAGAGCGATCCGATCAGATCTGCCTGTCAGTTTTTTAAGCGGATGTGAACGAATGCCCCATGCATCCCTATGGGGCAGCGGATGTCAGCGGTGACATGTCCGCTGACACCCGCTGTAAGTAGAAAAGAGAGTGGCACTTCCAGACCCAGGAACTTGGAAACTTGAGTTTTATTCTTCAAATCAAAGGTACAACATCAGACAGGAACACAAGACAAACTGGACAGCAGACGCGTTTCACACCTTGTGCTTATTCATTCAGCAATGAATAAGCACAAGGTGTGAAACGCGTCTGCTGTATAGTTTGTCTTGTGTTCCTGTCTGATGTTGTACCTTTGATTTGAAGAATAAAACTCAAGTTTCCAAGTTCCTGGGTCTGGAAGTGCCACTCTCTTTTCTACTTACATGGACTTCTCAGGTCACGGACCTTGGTGAGCACCCATTCCTGCAGGACTGCCACAGTTGCTCGGGATCCATCCGGCTCAGCTGGCTGCTTTCAGAGCGGTGATTTGTTTCTTTTTGGTTCGTTGACACCCGCTGCCATTCGCATCTGATCCTGTCTGTGAAATCCAAATGGATGGAAACCCTATTTTCCATCCGTCCAGAAGATCGGATCGCATGAGAGCGGACAGGCGTCCCGCTCTCATCCAATTCCGCCATACAGATGCATGGGGCTCTGACACCTCCCTCTCTGCACACAGCGCGGAGAGGGAGCTGTCACCTGCCTGCTCAGCGGGGATCTGTGTATCAATCCCCCGCTGAGCAGCACGGATCCGCCCACAGAGGCAGACCGTGTGAAAGAAGCCTATATAGCTGCCAATATTTTCAGATTTTTTTAATTTCGAATAGTTTCCAGAGATATTGTACAGTAAGCTGGTGTTTCTTGCATGTTTGTATTGGGGGCTCCATGCTGATCAATGTACATGTAATACATATTTGTATATGTGTTGTATGTATGAGTATTGATAATTTAATTGTTAGTGCTTTTCTTCTTTACATATTATTGTAAAGTTAGCATAAATAGGAAAACCTAAAGTGATTGTAAACAATCCCCTTATAAAACAATCCATTCAGTTTAAAATAGAAAGGCAAAACATTTGTGTATGGATATAAAAACATTATAAACACCTTTTTTCCCCTTTCTTATAAGTGATCACATTCCCTCTGTTCTCTGCTGCATAAGAGCTGGGGGGGGGGGGGGGGGATATGCAGCAGTACAGGTCCATTCATTGGAGGAGAGTTCCCAGCACAGCTAGACAACCGGCTACAGTGTGCCCTCCTGCTTAGTGTGGTCAGTTTGTAATAAAGCAGAGGGACTGGCTGGAATACCAGGGATTTCACACAAAGGAAGCAATACAAAGAGAACATGATACTTTTTCAAACAAGTACATGGTACAGCAGGCACAGATCAGGAATATCAAAATGTTGGGTTTACATACTTTTTAAAGTAAAAGTTAAGGCATCCTAAAAAAATATACAATTTGGAAGTGAAACACCCAGTACATGCATTTAAAACGTCAGCTTTCAAAAGTTAAACTAATTTCTATGAAGTTCTTTGAAAACTGAGTCATGTGATCCTGCTGGTATTATCCTGCTGATGCAGGATTGTTACCTTAGGGTTCCGAGGGTGTTAAAGGTTTTTGCTAGTCGCAAAGGCACATTTTTTTTGTTCATTTGGATAGCGTAAGGGAGGGTTATAACCCCTATCAGTTTTGTTTTTGCCATCTGTGTGCCAGAGGGTGGATTTCCCTTTATATCCTGTCCGATAGCCAAACAGGAAGTGACAGGAAATCCCTTCAGTGTGCAGAAATCCCTGGCTGTCCCCAGAACTGGAGTCTCCATTGGAAGATAACTCCTGTAAAAGAAATAAGTCTGTATGGCCGCACTCTGGTACAATCCCCTTTATTCCATGTAGTAAAGTTGCCCCCTTAATGACCAGGTCATTTTTTGCGATTCGGCACTGCGTTACTTTAACGAAAAATTGCACGGTCGGCAGAAGCTGTACCCAAATAAAATTGATGTCCATTTTTTCCCACAAATAGAGCTTTCTTTTGGTGGTTATTGATCATCTGTGCGATTTTTATTTTTTTTTTCTTTGCGCTTTAAACAAAAAAAGAGCGGTAATTCTAAAAAAAATGTATATATTTTTCACATTCTGCTATAAAACATTCCCAAAAAAAATTTAAGAATCAAAATGTTTCATCCTTTTAGGCCAATTTGTATTCTGCTACATATTTTTGGTAAAAAAAATTAGCAATAATCATATTTTGATTGGTTTGCGCAAACGTTATTGCGTCTACAAGCTAGGGGAAACCTTTATTTCTTTTTTTTTTTTTTTTTTTACTAGTAATGGCGGCGATCTGCGATTTTTAGTGGGACTGCGACATTGCGGCGGACAGATCGGACCCCTAACTGACACTTTTGGGGGGACCAGTGACATTACTACCGTAATCAGTGCTAAAAATATGCACTGTTACTGTATTAATATTGCCAGGGAAGAGGTTAACACAGTGGGTGATCAAGGGGTTAAATGTAAGCCTAGGGGAGTGTTTCCAACTGCATGGGGGTTGGGCTTTTGAAATTAACATTGAGACCTGTGATTCTATATAGAAGGATCACAGGCGCTCTGTGATCATTTCAGAGAGAAGAACGGTCAGCTGTGTTTACAACAGCCGACCGTCCTGCTCTCTCAGCGAATTGATGGCGGGTGGCCGGCGGCCCCGTGCATCGGCCTCCACGCTGCTCAGTGAGGGCGTGAGCACGCTTCCTAGCACCAGGCGCGCGGCCAATGTAGTACTACATCGGTTTGCGCAGGAGGGGCTGCCTGCCACAGTAAAACTGCAGCTGGGCGGTCCTTAAGTGGTTAATCATAGCTACCATATCAAGCTATAATTAAGCACCAGTTTAGGTGTGAAACGCTTTAGCTGTTACTGTTGGTTCACCATCTTCTGCTGTATGGTTTGTCGTCTTTACTACATGGAATAAAGGTGATTAAACTAGAGTGGGGCCATCCAGACTTTTTTCTTTTCCATGTTCCTGATGGAACCCGCTATTTTTTTAAATCTGACAACTTTTAATAAAATGGAGTTACACTAGATCGGATGTGCGCCCTGTCTCTCTTTTTGCCTTGTACAGTTGAATCATCCGCCACCCAGTGGATTTGACTGGAACTGCAGCGACCTAGCCATCATATTTGAGGCCTGTGATAAAGAGGGACATTTTTTTTTTTTTTTTTTTTTTTTTTACCGGCATCCCTTGGACTTGCAGGATCTGCCCATCAATGGTGAAAATATATTTTTTCTTTCAGCTTCATATGCAGAGAAAGCTGAGCAGCAGGGGAGGGTTTTCCTTGGGCGGTGCATTACTTGTTTCCACTCTTCTCTTGTTCTGCCCACAGCCCAAAATCTGAACATTTCTTTCATTTTTTGTTTTTTAATTTTTAAGTCTGTCCCGGCATATTCCCAGCATCTCTAACGCCAATAACAGAACCTGCAGGTGCCTAGATAAAGTTAATGGTAAATCCTGCAATGATGATGATAGAGAATTTAGAGACACGCTTTTATATTTCCTGAAGCCAACTGCTCTATTATAACTGTAAAAAGACTTCTGAGATAATAGTTTGTAAGCATGCCTTGTCAGTGTGATGATTCTGATGTGTATTTTCTTGTTCTTTTACAGAAGTCTCCCAGACTTCTCAGGTGACTCTGAGATATCCTACAGCAGCAGTTCCAGTTATCTGTACAGCAGTGCGCCTAGGAGGTAAACTGAGGGAAATATGGGGAATCCATTTAGTTTTTTAGTTTTTTAGTTTCAGTTTTTTGTGCATGATGAAAAAATTAGTTTTGTTACGTTTAGATTTGTTAATCTAGTTATTGAGTTGCGGTAAACTAGGTTGCTTCATGGAGTTCATATTCGGTAATTGGTATTAGGAATTTAGTTTTTTGTCTTTTTCGAATTTTCTTCAAATTTACTGTTTTTTTGTTTTTCCCGATTCAAAACGTTTAAATGGATGAATTTTGAATACATTTTGAATCGGTTGAATCGAAAACTTTGCCACATTCGAATAAAAAAAAACAAAAAAAAACCAAAGTGAACAAACAAAAGAAAAATATGATTACAATGACTCTTTAAATCAGGCATGTCCAATCTGCGGCCCGGGGGCCGCATGCGGCCCAGAACCGCAGGCAATGCGGCCCACTGCCCCCTGACAATTTTTTTATTTTTTTTGCTGGGGAGGAAGGAAGTCGAGTCGTGGGCACGGCCATAGAGGCAGCCTCGGAGGGGATCATCCACTAGTTGTGTTAAATTAGTGCTGGGGGGGGGGGCGCGGCAGCACGGGGAAAGGCGCGGTGGTGCTTTATTACTTAAATACCTTAACTAATAGTATATATTTTATATGCGGCCCGAGAGAATTTCTGTACACTCAATGTGGCCCAGAGAAGCCAAAAGGTTGGACACCCATGCTTTAAATCATCTTTGGCTGAACAAAAACATCAATTTTTTTGAAATGGTACTATAATAACACACACAGTCTGTGATTTCAGAAACATGTTTACATTTCAAATTCGACTGGAATTCGATGTAAAATTAGATTTGAATTTTAATTCATATTTTCAAAATTTGGATGAATTTAGTTTCATTATTTAGAGCATTCAGTAAACGTCCTTTATACTGCAATTCTGGTATTGGGATAAATCCAAAATTACAACAAATTGGTCCGAATATTTATTCAGGAAGAAACGAACCGCACATGTCCAGATCAGTTGACCATTTTATGTTAAGTGAAGTGACACAGAGAAAACACTACTGCTATACCACTGCATAATCTCTTAGTTTGACCTTTTACTGGAGCCCAAATCTGAACGTAACAAAACGAAAAAAACCTGTCGTCGCCACTCTGAGCCGCTGTACTCACTGTGCGATCTCCCCAGCTAAGCTATTGTGTTCCGACAGGGGGACGCCACCCCTCCCCCATCCTCCCCCCACCAGAACACTCTGATAAGTGCTTTCTGCCATTGGCTGATTGGGAGTCGGTTGGCTGCTGGTTTTCCAGCATGCTCGTCCGAGAGACTGACCTACACATGGGCCAAATGTCAGCTGTTTTTTTGTTTTTTTTTTTCTTTTTTGAACTGGCAAATGTCTCCCAACATTTGGCCCATGTGTTCCTGGCTGAACACTTGAGCTCGAGCATTGAAGAGGTCACCTGAAGTCTGATGGCTGCTGTTTTGTCAACTGACACTCTCTTGCACAATGCACACTTAATGGGTAACTCCACTTTCATGGGGAAAAACATAATATAGCGTACAAAATTGCGATACAAGTCATAATGTGATTGAATGTTATTAAAAATTCCCTTCCCTTTTCTAACTGCAGCACTGTAATTTTCTGTAAAATGCAAGGCAATATGGATACCTAGAGGTGTTCTGTACACAGAATGTATACTGACCACACCCCAGAAACACAATTTCCTGCTTGTGTGATTGGCTCGCTGATTTTCCCAGAAGTCTGCACAAATACAAGTCAGATATCAGGCATCCCCTGCAACACATTTTTTTGTGAGATACTCCCAATAGGAAATTACGCCTAAAGGGATGCAGACCCTGCAATTTTTCTCATTAGAACCCTGCAAGTGCAGCAGCTGGTTGATAATTAAGAAACTACTCTCATTAAATTACCTTACAACATAGACACAAACACTCAGGGATTTCTTCAGAATAACAAAAGGTAGGAATATGAAACAAAGTTTGTTAAAATCCTTGCAATGTACAGAGATCACCCGGAGGGGAATGTTTTTTTTGGGGGTTTTTTTTCCTCAAAAAAAGTGATGTTACTCTTTAAGCTGGCCCTACACTAGTGGAATTTTGTTTGAAAATGTTGGTTTACTTAACATCCGTTCTATTCTATATTTGTTAGTGGAGTCAAATTGATGTTCGTTTTTGACCGTAGCAATAAAAATATTTGAAAGGACAGGATGGAAGTTTTTTTCTCGAAGCATAGAACTTCTAACCATGTATGTGGTTATCATTTGGAAAATCACATTCATTCCAAAAGCGAATGGTGAAAGCAAATGAAATTGTGAAGTACTATCAAATGGCGTTTGTGAAGTCTCTGTAGAGATTGTCGAATGTACCAATGAGATTTTTCTCACACATAAATCTACCAGTAAATAGGAAACTTTAGGAGCTGGGTAACAACTCTAAACCTTAGCTCTTTGTACAGGATTTTTTTTTCTTTTTTATTGGTTGAACTAGATGGACTTGTGTCTTGTTTCCACCTGACTAACTATATACACTGCTTAAAAAAATGAAAGGGACACTTTTTAATCAGAGTATAGCATCAAGTCAAGTTAACTCCTAGGATATTAATCTGGTCAGTTAAGTAGCAGAGGGGGTTGTTAATCAGTTTCAGCTGCTGTGGTGTTAATTAAATTAACAACTGGTGCACTACATGGTCAACAATGAGACAACCTCCAAAACAGGAATGGTTTTACAGTTTGAGGCCCCGGACATTTGTTTCCCTAGACATCTTTTCTGACTGTTTTTCACTAGTTTTGCATTTGGCTAGGGTCCGTGTCACTAATGGTAGCATGAGGTGATACTTGGACCCTATAGAGGTTGCACAGGCAGTCCAACTCCTCCAGGATAGCACATCAATACGTGCCATTGCCAGAAGGTTTGCTGTGTCTCCCAGCACAATCTCAAGAGCACGGAGGAAATTCCAGGAGACGGGCATTTACTCTAGGAAAGCTGGACAGGGTCGTAGAAGGTCTTTAACCCATCAGCAGGAACGATATCTGCTCTTTTGTGCAAGGAGGAACAGAATGAGCACTGCCAAAGCCCTAGAAAATGATCTCCAGCAGGCCACTGGTGTGAATGTCTCTGACCATACAATCAGAAACAGACTTCAAGAGGGTAGCCTGTGCTCACTACTCAGCACTGTGGAACTCAATTGGAATTTGCTACTAAACACCAAAGTTGGCAGGTATGCCACTGGTGCCCTGTGCTTTTCACAGATGAGTGCAGGTTCACCCTGAGGACATGTGACAGATGTAAAGGGTCTGGAGAAGCTGTGGAGAATGTTTTGCTGCCTGTAACATCCTTCAGCATGACCAGTTTGGTGGTTGGTCAGTGATGGTCTGGGGAGACATATGCATGGAGGGACACACAGACCTCTACAGGCTAGACAATGGCATCCTGACTGCCATTAGGTATTGGAATTAAATCCTTGGACCCATTGTCAAACCCTACGCTGTAGCAATGGGTCCTGGGTTCCCCCTGGTGCACGACAATGCCCGGTTTCCTGTGGCAAGAGTATGCAACCAGTTCCTGGAGGATGAAGTAATTGATACCTTTGAATGGCCCCCATGCTCGCTTGGCCTAAATCCGAAATAAAACCTCTGGGACATTATGTTTTGGTCAATCAGACGCTGCCAGGTTGCATAACAGTCTGTTCAGGAGCTCAGTGATGCCCTGGTCCAGATCTAGGAGGAAATACCATCTGTTGTCTCATTAGGAGCATGCCCCAACACTGTCAGGCATGCATACAAGCATGTGGGGGCCATACAAACTACTGAGTACCATTCTGAGTTGCTGCAATAAAATGTCAGCAAAATGAACTAGCCTGCTGCATCATTTTTTTCACTTTAATTTTCGGGGTGTCTTTGAATTCAACCCTCTGTAGGTTGATCATTTTCATTTCCATCAAACGATGTGGCATCTTTTTGTTCCAAACACATTACCCAGTCCATATCTCCAGCATGATATTTTTCACTATTGAGATCTGATGTGTTTTCACCCTCTGGGTGATCTATGTATATTTTTTTGAGTACTGTGAGTAGTGTACATAAGTCAAGTTGCACAACTATCTTTCCTTTAAAAATCCAATTAACATACCAATTTGCCTTTTAGATCTGACGAAGGTCCCTGCACTTACTGTGGTCGTGAAATCAAAGACTGTGCCAAGATCATGCTAGATCACCTTAATATCTACTGCCATGAGTATTGTTTTAAGGTAATAATACCTGTTTTTACTACTAAACTTGCATATATAATAACTGGACTGCAGGACATACAGTATAGGATAGATAGATAGATAGATAGATAGATAGATAGATAGATAGATAGATAGATAGATAGATAGATAGATAGATAGATAGATAGATAGATAGATAGATAGATAGATAGATAGATAGATAGATAGATAGATAGATAGATAGATAGATAGATAGATAGATAGATAGATAGATAGATAGATAGATAGATAGATAGATAGATAGATAGATAGATAGATAGATAGAT
>NC_138774.1:106486686-106624186 GCF_965119305.1 Pelophylax lessonae | reverse complement strand
TTTCCTTCCACATCGCAGCCCCCCTTTACATTAGAGTGCCCCTCCACATCATAGTGCCCCTTCTACTATAAGCCTCTCCCGCACTGTCCTACCTTCGGCAGGTTAGAGGCAATTATCAGCTGTTGGAGCTCTCTTGAGTCTCCTACCTGGCCGATGTTGTCATCCTCACAGCAGGGCAGGGGGGTGGAAGGAGCTGCAGATCTGGACAGAGGACAGGAGCTGCCCAACTTACAATGTTAACAAGCAAGTTGTTCATTTGAAAAGACTCCCACTCTTCGTCCTGATCTGCAGCACCTTCCAACCCCACCTGCTGTGAGGATGACGGCGGCGGCCAGGCGGGAGACTTGGTAGAGCTCACACAGCTCATAAGTGATGGCTGCGGTCCAGACCGGACTGTCACTCAGTACGGGCTTAGAACGCAGTCCACCATTTAGTGATCCCTGGTCTAGAGATACCAGCTTTTTCCTGCTACTGCAGTAAACCAGTGGGAGGGCAAAGTTGGTCAAAGCTGTGCAGTGTGCACTTGTCTGTCACTTCACAAGGGAGAAGGTACTTCTAGGCAGTTGGTGCCTAATGGGAAGGGGCCATGCAAATTAGACCAATTCTCTGTGCCTATTGGAGTCTTTGTTGTCAAAAAAGGCCTTTGCTTTTAGTGATGAGCTATGTGTTTTAATGATTTATTTAAGAGGTGGTTGAGCAAGAGGTTTAATTCTGCTTTAAATAGTGAGAAGGGTGCAGTCAAAATGTATCAATAAATAGTAAATTATCCAAGGGTCTCAAACTTTGGGGCATTTCTTCTATTTTTATTTAAAGGCTGTTGGGGGGAGTGGTGCCGACAGCACATCCCACTAATCAAATTTTGTTCTTGATAAAAACACATCAAACAAAGTATAAAATCCTCAGCATCGCAATCAGGATCCGATCATCCCCCGAGGCTGTATAGGCTTACGCGTTTTGAGGCGGTGCCTCTTCCTCAGAGCCTAGAGAGCATGTCTAAGCCCATGCTCTAAATAGTGGACAATGACTCAAAGAACCAGGTACAATTGGATAGGTTCTTTGAGTCATTGTCCACTATGTAGTGCATGGGCTTAGACATGCTCTCTAGGCTCTGAGGAAGAGGCGCCACCTCGAAACGCGTAAGCCGATACAGCCTCGGGGGACGATTGGATCCTGATCGCGATGCTGAGGATTTTATACCTTGTTTGATGTGTTTTTATCAAGAACTCGTTTGTGAGTATTTTTAATCTATTTCTTTTAATAAACCTGCCTAAAGCATGATGCACTAGGCCGGTGCGCCCTTGTGTTTGTCTGTTGTTTTAGAGTTTCCAGACCACTCTGGTCTTGTGAAGGCTCTGCAAGGCTGAAGCATTCCAAAGTTGCCGTGTCAATAGTTCTCGACATCTGCAAGTTTATAGCCAAGCTGGATAGAGGATTGCACCACTCAGAGCGCAGAGGACAGGAGTTTTGCACCAACGGTTTATTTGATTTTTTGTAGTCTCCATTGGAAGCCCATGTGACAAGGTGGTACAATGAGGAGTAGGGGACAGAACATCGTCACCCTATAAAAGACAGGGCTTCAACAAGGACCTCCATGGCAGGATCACCAGGCATTATTTCAACAAAAGTTGCAGATTTAAAAATCCAGAAAATGACTTTAGTAATTGAGTTTTAATATACTTTTATAAAATACGATCTACATACTAAAGTTATTAATTTTCCCTTTTAAAATAAAGAGATGAGGTAGGTTTCTCCTTACTGGAAATGCAAATCTTTGAAAAAGCCCTCTTTTATTCTGTTTATTATGAATATTCACTGTATAAAAAAGAAAAAGATTTGATTCATGAAACCAGAATCATTGAGTTATTGCTCTATTCTTCTCCTGATGTCTTAAAACGTGATTTAATAAATCTTCGATAACTGGAGTCACGTTTTTATACATGAATATCATAGAATAGCCTTACAATATACACGTGTCATTTCAGTTTGAATAGATTTCTGGTGGTGCTTGTGTTGGAAGAACGCCTATAAAAATTGCCTTAACCAGCAGATAGCAGGAAATCAGGCATACAAATTGTTAACCGGCTGAAGATTCATGTGCAAGCAGATGCGGTAGAGCATGACTAAATAGACTGCATAATTCATGACAAGCTGCAGACCAAAAGGGACAGTCTACTACCGCATTGATTTTATGACTGGCCTCCTATAGCTAGACGGCTAACACCTATAGGTTTTCAGGTACACGAAAATCTAGTGGGTCAGAGTTCTGTAGAACCTAGAGCCGTCAATACAAGGCACTGAACCTCATTTCTCAAAGTTTAGTTTAAGTAGAAACTGAATGTCTATGTTGCCCAAGTGTTCTACCTGGAAAAAAAAAATGTTTAATTCTGTTCAGTCAGCTTTGTAATCCAGGTACCCCTGCCTGGTTAGAAATGCCTTGCATTGTACAATTAAAGTGTTACTAAACCCACAACAGTAAAATCAGTCTGTATATGTTATACCCACTAAGGGGTTAAAGTGATTGTAAAGTCTTTTTTTTTTTTTAAATAACAAACATGTTATACTTATCTGCTCTGTGCAGTTGGTTTTGCCCAGGGCAGCCCGGATCCTCCTCTTCTAGGATCCATCATTTCTGCTCCTGGCCCCATCCCTCCTATCTAGTGCCCCCACAGCAAGCAGCTTGCTATGGGGGCACCTGAGCCGAGCTGCAGCTCCTTGTATCCATTCAGACACGGAGCTGCCATTTGGCCCCGCCCCCTCTCTCTCCTGATTGGCTAACTGACTTTGACAGCCGTGGGAGCCAATGGCGCCGTGGCTGTGTCTCACCCAATCAAGAGGGAGAGTCCCGGGTGGCCGAGGGACTCGGGGACATCACTGAAAAGAGATGGGGCACAGGTAATTATTAGAGGGTGCTGGGGAGCTGAGGGACTCGTGGACATCGCTAGATAGAGATGGGGCACAGGTAATTATTAGAGGGTGATGGGGAGCCGAGGGACTCGTGGACATCGCTAGATAGAGATGGGGCACAGGTAAGTATTAGAGGGTGCTGGGGAGCTGAGGGACTCGTTGACATCGCTGGATAGAGATGGGGCACAGGTAAGTATTAGAGGGTGCTGGGGAGCTGAGGGACTCGTTGACATCGCTGGATAGAGATGGGGCACAGGTAAGTATTAGAGGGTGCTGGGGAGCCGAGGGACTCGTGGACATCGCTGGATAAAGATGGGGCACAGGTAAGTATTAGAGGGTGCTGGGGAGCCAAGGGACTCGTGGACATCGCTGGATAAAGATGGGGCACAGGTAAGTATTAGAGGGTGCTGGGGAGCTGAGGGACTCGTTGACATCGCTGGATAGAGATGGGGCACAGGTAAGTATTAGAGGGTGCTGGGGAGCCGAGGGACTCGTGGACATCGCTGGAAAGAGATGGGGCACAGGTAAGTATTAGAGGGTGCTGGGGAGCCGAGGGACTCATGGACATTGCTGGATAGAGATGGGGCACAGGTAAGTATTAGAGGGTGCTGGGGAGGCTGCTACACACAGGGGGCTTTTTATCTTAGTGCATAGAATGCATTAGGATAAAAAAAAACTTCTGCCTTTACAACTCCTTTAATCCTCTGCATTGTGTAAAAAGGCTGTTTGATCCTGTCTTCTCTGATCCTCCCCTTCTTCCACTGTCCCCAATCCATCTCCTGATAAGACAGAGCCTTTGGAGACACTCTGCACATGCTCAATTTGGTGTGTATTGCTAGAGGTTTTTTTTTCTTTGGAGAGTGCATGTGATTAGCACAGGGCCAATCAGCACTGTCCAGACAGAGGGTCAGTAGTCCTGCAGGTTCATAGGACAATCAGAGGAGAATGAAAACTTCTCCTACAAGCTTTAACTAGACACTGATAGAAGTCACAAGACTGCTATATACTGCTGATGAAAAATTGTATTTACCAGTTTTTATTTACTAAAATCATTGCATTTCCATGGCCTGTGTATGGTGGGAGACTAGGTATAGTAAATGCAGGGTCCTGGGTTTAGTACCCTTTAAGTAATAAAACTTGGTCAAGAAACAATGCCAGCTTATGACATGGCAATGAACATGCAGGCACAACAATATATTCATGTGCTTTCCCCTCCTGTAAGCATGTCTACACAGCTAGACTGACTAACAGCTACACTGTGCACAACAAAAGTGCAATATTGTGGTTATTCTTGCTGTCCCAGCCTGGGTGCTGCTTTGCATAGGTTTACAGAACACCATTACCAAGATGGATTCATGTGCTTATATCTGTTGTCTTGAAAATGAATATAATGATTTTTATGATTGCATTACAGAACTAAATGAGTTTATATCTGCATTGAGGTCCGCTTTCAATCTGAGCACTGTAATAATCCTTACTGATAGTGTATTTTTCTATCATTGCATAATTATCATATATTTATATTCTTCTTTTTAGGTAGGTTACAGCTTAAGGAAGACTATAATGGGAACTCCGAATCATCAATGAGCTACCCGATTTTTATTATTGGCTAAACATGACCAAGTTATTACAAATTAAAGTATTTTCTTAATCATGTTCATTTGCTTATAATATCGAAGACGCAAGTTATTTACTCAGAGGATTGCACCTTTTCACTGTGATTGACATCTGTACATATTGAAGTGGAGAAATATGCAGTACATACATTAATGTCCTAGGCCTCTTCTGACTCTTAGATATTCCTTTATTGAACAAATTCTTCTCAAGACATGATATGACTACTCTAGTACAATCTGTTTAGTGAAGTCTTCTCTATAACAGAGCTATTGACTAAGTATATAGGGTGACTTGTCTTTTGGCAATATATTTACAGTATTTACTTTTATTTTTTTTCTAATAATCATGTTCTACTACTCCAAAATTTCCATTTAACAAGTCCAACCTAAAAAAAGACTTTTATGAATGTAACTGATTATGACTGGTGTTTTGGGAATATAGATAGCAGAGTTTTGATCGTTTGTATTTATCATGTTTCCTGATAAAACGTACAGTGTTATTTTATGAAACAATTGCTATTTGTGTCAGATCCCTCAATATGCCTGCTCCACCGCTGGATGGTCTGCTGCCAGAATATATGTAATGATTTACTAAAACCTGAGCACTCTGAATCTGGTGCAGCTGTGCATGGTAGCCAATCAGCTTCTGGATGGTCTGCCCCCCCCCCCCACTTCAATCACCACTGGATGGTCTGCTGCCAGAATATATGTAATGATTTACTAAAACCTGAGCACTCCGAATCTGGTGCAGCTGTGCATGGTAGCCAATCAGCTTCTTACTTCAGCTTGTTTAATTAAGTTCGGGCAATAAAATGTTGAAACTGATTGGATTCTACGCAGAGTTGCCCCCATGCTTTACTAATACTATAGTAGAGCAACATTAGTTGGTAGTCTGCAAAAACGCAACGACAGATCTGTTACTGTAATGGTTCTTTCACACGGTCCGCCTTCGTTGTCGGACTCCGTGCTGCTCAGCGGGGGGATCGATCCACCGATCCCCGCTGAGCAGGCAGGTGACAGCTCCCTTTCCGCTCTGCCTGCGGAGAGGGAGGTGTCAGAGCCCCACTGCTCTCTATGGGGGAATCAGATGAGAACAGACTGCCTGTCCGCTCTCATCCGATCCCCTGGACGGATGGAAAATAGGGTTTCCATCCGTCTGGATTTCACAGACAGGATCGGATGCGAATGGCAGCGGGTGTCAGCGGACATGTCACCGCTGACATCCGCTGCCCCATAGGGATGCATGGAGGATCCGTTCAGATCCGCCTAAAAAACTGACAGGTGGATCTGATCGGATCATTCGTGTGAAAGGGGCCTTACGAATGAGTACATGGAAGTGCTCCATGCTGCATTGCCACTTGGGAAGCCATTGACAGAAACAGCTGTCACAAAGTCAGAAGTCATCAGAAGCTGTAGATTAGGTTTGTGTAGCGGCTTGTTTGTATAGAACCATTTGGCTCAGTGCACCCTCCAGGCCTCATTCCCATAGGCATGCAATTTTATGCATTTAGAAGTCATTTCATATAAATGCATGTAATGATTTTGAATTGTATAATTCATACTGTGAGTTTACCTGCCTTCAGGTGCGTTTATTTAAATGGCTTTTAGAAAAAATAGAAATCTGTGTGTCCAAGGGTAGATTTGTTAATGTGTTTAAACACAGGTACATTTAAACGCAGGAGAAATTGATCAGGGAAGTATAACATTTATGTTCAATTTCTGCTGCATTTGAATAATGCAAAGCCAAAATGAATGAAAGATTAAAACCAGAATTCAGAGAGCACTGGGTAGGCATTAGAAATATGCATCAATCATGTCATTTTTGATGCCTGTGTACATCCGTAGACCTCTAGGCTTGTTGAACAAGAGTTAGGGCTCATTTATACTTTTACGAACATCATTTTTCTGCACTCAAAAAAATGCCAATCCCTGCCAGGGCACTCAGTAAACAGCTGTTTTCAGTGTGCCCTGTTCCCACTTAAACGCAACTTTTGCGTAACCTGCCACACGGGATGGAAAAATGCACACATCTTGCAGATTTCTGCATCACAGCTTATTCAAAGCTTGCATTTCTGTCTGTGTTTCTATGCACTGCTCAGCTGCTGTGTAGAAGGAAAAAATTAAATGTTACACCGTGACATTTCTATAGAGAAAAAAAATGCTTTAAAAGTGCAAGGCACCGTCGGCCAGAACCGGTACCTCCTGCATGATGAAAAGCAATGTTTTATCATGCAGGACGTGTGAAGCAGCTCTTATCTATGTATAGTGCTAGTTTGCATCCATGGCATGTTCTTTGGTTTTCAAATGCCCCCCAGGCAGAGAGAGCACAAAAAGTAAGGCTGGCCATACACGGTGCAAATTTCTTTCCTGAAGCCATGGGTTGCAGAAAAGAAATTTGCATGATTCCCCCATCAACACATACAGTGGTGACAGGGGAATCAGCCATTGTCCTCTCCTGACACCAGGGTGGGGAAAGCCATTCCTGCCAAGAGAAGAAGGTGATTATTGTTAGTGGCTATAGCAGTCACTTGCGATAATCAGGAGCGAATCCGGCAGGCTGGTTGTACCGGATTGATCAATCAATCAAAAACTTGGTTCATTCAGCCTGCCCATTAACAATTCAAATCTTGGCTGGTTTAGCAGGAATCTGAAACATGTATGACCAACCTAAATATGCCTGCAGAGTCCAGCACAGTCTAGACATTGCAAGCAACTTTGCAGAGCAGTACAAAGTGACATTTTTCTATTGAGCCATATAGCTCCATATAGTTTTTTTCTGCAGTGGATTCCAGGAAAGAGATCCAAGCTTCAGATTAATGCCTATATGTGCATAACCTAAGCCACCATATAATGCCCATATGTGCAATACCAAAGGACAATGTATGATGTGTAGTTCCAGGGCTCTCCTAAAATCTGCTGTGAACATGCCCTTTCCAGGTCAGTGACTTACAAATTGTGGGACAGCTCCCATACTTTGGCCCTGGCAGATTTCTTTTAAACAAGTGCAATTAAATAAAATACATTGAGTAAAGTGTGTGCATGTGAAAGCAAACAAACTTTGTCCTGTTGTGTGTCAGTATTGGACAGGTAGGGGTAGATGGCCTGTATCAGGCTGTACTTAGTACAAATAAAACATCCTTCTTTTGTTGATATGATACATTAAACTCTACAAGCAGTGTCTGAATGTGTGGCTGTTTTGCAGATCCCAATGGAGTAGGTGCATTTCCTATTTTTTGCATGGATTTTAGCGATACCACCAATTATATCCTAGTGCAAACAGATCTTAGGCAGACACTAGGTTGTCTACACATACCTAAGCCATGCTTGAAGCATCAGATGTATAGAACAGTAACATGATATAAGGGAAAACTAGAAAAACAGGGATTTTTAAAAGTAATGCAAATCAAAATCTCACATTTGTAGAAAATAACCCTCCAATAAACTGAAAATCCTTGCTTTATTTTGGACCATACCATGTAGTAACACAGCAGGATTCCCTCTTCATACAGCTTTCAGTTTTTTTTACTGAAATGTAGAAATTTCACATGCATTGGTACAATTCAAATCTGTAAAGAAAAGCGCACGCAACCTCGGGCAATAACGCTTTAATAAAGGACAATAAAACAGTACATTGGAATTGCACTCACACTTTTCCTTTAAGACAATCGCTTTACAGCATTCCAACAGGAGCTACTCGCTCCTCCCGTCCCTCCAGATGGTGACTCTGCGGTCTCCTCATCCGCGGCTGCCACCGCTGTATCCCCGCTCTCCTTCACTTCCTGTGTTGCCTGGTCACCGGATGCCGGTTCTAGTGCGCCTGCACACTATACCAACGTGATCTACAGCGCCTCAGGAGAGCCTCAGCCAAAGCCGGAGCCACAAGTTGTACGGAGCTGCGAGGTGGGGGATTCAAGACACGGGTGCACTGCCTCTGCTGTTACTATGGACAACGCGTTTCGGAGGCTGAGCCTCCTTCCTCAGGTCCCTCTTTGTACTTGTTGCATATCAGCATGTGCAGGATCTGTCCACATGCATTGGTATCTGCTTTTATTAAAGTATTGCATTTTGACCTTAAAATGTAGCCTGCGTGGGAATCCTTGTGTTTTTATGGTCACACGGCAGTCTGCCAAGCATATTAGACAACAGAACAACAGAGGTTTACTGATAGTTACTAGCAGACTCTAAAAGGTGGAGACCTCTTCTTGTTTCTACAAAAAGGCAGCAATGGAATAGGCGATTTCTTTTTTTTCTAGGAAATCCATTTTTATTGGGAGTGGCACATTTGTTCCACTATTGCAGTCATATATCCCGCCTCATCTGATAAAATACACAGAGAGGTATTTACTAAGACTGGAGCAGCTGTGCATGGCAACAAATCAACTTCTAGCTTTCATTTTCAATGCTAAACTGAACAAGTTGACGTTAGAAGCTGATTGGTTACTAAGTACAGCTGTTCCAGATTCTGTCTGTTTAATGAATCCCCCCCCCCCCCCCCATACAATTGAATTACTGGAGGAGTTGTGATACCATATTTTACCAGCAGGGGGCACTATATGTGAAATGTGGAATCCTCTCAATATTAAAAACCACCAAATGTGCAAAAGATGGACACCTCTGGGTCAGTACAGAAAGGGTCCTGATGCAGGTGAAGAATTTCTGTTTGGAACAAAAACCCTGTTTATTTATGGGTATCCATGTGTAGGGCAGGGAATTAAACATTGTATACTTGCTATGGGGATTTTACCTTCTCTTAGGAAATGGAAGCTGTACAAGTTTAATACATGTATGCAGCATGCACATCTGGAATTATCTAAAGTTGCATTGTACTCAATAAAGGCTATCAATTTCTAGATAATCATTAATATGTGTGTTTTTAATGATCAATGAAATTAGTCACAAAATCAACTGTTTACAGGGTCAGTCACCCAAACCAACAATAGAACCTTTTTTATAATGTATGCTATAGGGGGCTATTTATCAGTGAATCTTGGATTCAGACATTTTTCATTTGGAAAATGTGTGAAGCTTGGATGAAAACATTGATAAATGGACCCTTGAGTAATATAGACTCTACTTGATTTAACTATCAATATTGCTGACCTCTCTTTGGCAAATTGTTTATGCCTTGCCCATGAATTCCCGCATCAATCTTGGCCTAATGTGACACTAAACTCTGGCTAAAAAAAATGAAAACAATTTGAGTATGTATTCCTAAAGTGTTACTAAACCCATAACAGTAAAATCTGTGTGTATATGCCATAAAGCATGCTTGTTATACTCACCGTGGAACCTAAGGGGTTAATCCTCTGCATTGTGTAAAAAGGCTGGTTGATCTTCTCTGATCCTCCTTCTTTTACTTCTTTTACTGTCCCCAATCCATCTCCTGAAAGAACAGAGCCTTGGGGCACTCTGAACATGCTCAGTTTGGTGTGTAATGCTAGAGAGTTTTTTTTTTTTTTTTTCTTGAGAGGGTGCATGTGTTAAGCAAAGAGCCAATCAGCACTGTCCAGGCAGAGGGTCAGGGGTCCTTCAGCCTCATTGGTTAAAGCTTGTAGGAGGAGTTTTTATTCTCCTGATTATCCTGACACTGATCGAAGTCACAAGACTGCTATATACTGCGGATGAGAAGAGGTATTTAGCAGTTTATATTTACTAAAATCATTGCATTTCCGTGTTCTGTAGGAGACCAGATATAGTGACTGCAGGGTCCTGGGTTTAGTAACAATTTACCTAAAAAAAGTTCCCTCTATTGCTCTCTGTCTCCTCCGTATCTCCAAACTCCTTTTTTTTTCTGCTTTGATCCATCTCACTGTTAGAGGGTGCATAATTTTGTTCTCCATGGTCCCACTGTATGTATGAATGTAGCCACTCTTTCTTGCTTGCTTCCGAGATACTAAGGACTTTGGGATGTGTAGTGTACATAGAGCAATGCACATGACCACAACTAATGTGCAATGCTGTTTCAAACAAATGGAAGTGAGAGGACAGTTTTGGGAGCTCATGGAGGTTGTTACAAAGAGACCAAAAAATATAAAATGAAACAATTTAATGAAAAATATAGGACCATTAATCAGTGGATGTGTATGGTTTTTTGAGAATAAGGATGTCATTTAGTGTCACTTTAATGGTATGCATGCAGGATGGCTTTCTTTGCCAATTGGGGAGATTTCCCTTCGTTTTCTTTACGGGTGATTGGTGTCAGACAGAACTGGAAGTGAGTGAAAATCTCAGAAATATGGAGAAAAAATTAAGTTCTGATACAGGTTCTAAACCAGCCTTTATCAACCTTTTTAACACAGAGGTTTCGTTGAAATACAATGTCTGCAAAAAAATATCTACTTATTAAGGCTTCCAAGGAAATTTTGATAAACATTTTATAGAAAACAATAAAAAAGAAAAATTAAAACTCTTATTCTAGACTCTTACGCAGCTAACTTTATAAAAAATACATTTTATTACATAGAAAGTATAGAGACACAATGGGGGAGATTTACTAAAACTGGTGCACACAGAATCTGGTGCAGCTCTGCATAGTAACCAATCAGCTTCCAGGTTTTATTGTTAAAGCTTACTTGAACAAGCTGACGTTAGAAGCTGATTGGTTACTATGGACAGCTGCACCAGATGCTGTGTGCACCAGTTTTAGTGAATCTCCCCCACTGAGACAAGTTAAAAACAAAGGTATACCTACTAAATCCAAGATACTCCCAAAATGGTCTTCAAAACATACAAAAGATCCATCTAAGCGTGAACAGTAAGGCTTATTTATGAGAATAAATAAAAGAATACTTGGCGTATTTGACAAACACTCTATATCAAAAATATATTTTACAAAAGTAACAATGAAATGAAATCAACAGTAATGTAGCCAAAAAAGAAACCCAATTAGTGAAAACTGAACTGTTTCCCTGGTATTTAATGAAAAAATGCCCACGTACATTACAATGAAGTGTCCCTTTACATTGGTGGTCAGTGAAGAAGGATCCATGTAGATTGTTGATCAATGGACCATCTTACATTACTGGTCCTTGGGTGAAGAGCCCCCTTACACTGATGGTCAGTGAGAGCAGGGTCCTAGTGTGCTGGTGTGCAGTGGGAAGAATGTTCTTTAAACTGGTGGTTAGTGGGAAGAATATTCCTTACATTGGTGGTCAGTTGGAAGATTGCCCCCCTTACATATAGCTAAAAAGAACATACACTATATTGCCAAAAGTATTGGAACACCTGCCTTTACACGCACATGAATTTTAATGGAATCCCAGTTTAATTCCGTAGGGTTCAATATTGCGTTGGCCCAACCTTTGCAGCTATACCAGCTTCAAATCTTCTGGAAAGGCTGTCCACAAGGTTTAGGAGTGTGTCTATGGGAATGTTTGACTTCCAGAAGGTCAGGCAGTTGTCCCAATTCTTTTGACTAAATATAGTGTAGGCATCAGTAGTAAATTATCTGAGATGAGGAATTATCTTATTGGTCAAAAAACCCTAGGGTTCCAGTATTTTTCTAAACCTTCCCAACTCTAGCCTAAACTGATATTTATCTCTAATAATAATAGATTAATTTTAATGCACAATATTTCACGTGGACTTGATGTCTAAAAGTAAAGGCAGAGTTCATGGGTTGTCCACATAACCAAACCTACAGGGGTTGGACAAAATTATGGAAACAAGTATGATAATAGAACAAATGAATGCCTGATTATGGTGTTGGACTGCCTTTGGCATCCAAGACGGCCTGAGCTCTGCTGGGAATTTACAAATACAAGTCTTGGATGGTGGAGAATGGAATCTTCGTTCAAAAATCCGGGTCACATTCCTGTGCAAAGTTGACCATATCGACCATGCTTGTGCTTATCAGACCATGTTTTCCTGGAAACTGTAAATGCCATCATAACCTTTAAAACTGTACCTCACATCATCGCAAATAAATTGGCAGCTTTAGTCACAGATGCACCAGCTAAGCAGGCACCAACAATTTGTCCTCTTTGAAACCCTAGTAAGCTCTGACATGACTCCATATTACTAGCAATGCATGCAGTGAATGCCGAAAGTAAGGCTTCTCACCTGTTAGCTAAAGCTGGATACACACTATCCAACTTTTTTGGTTAGATTTCCTTCAGATTTACCTTTTCTATGTAGTGCAAGGGCCTGCCAGATTGCATACAAATTGAAAGTGTTTAGGTTTGACCTCATATTATATGGTTTTGGTAAGTTTGAAGGAAAAAGTCTTCAGAAAATCTTATAGTGTGTATGGCCCATAACTGTCTCATCACACAGCGCAAACAAAATGATGTTACATTCCTTCTGCTTTCAACGTGAAACATGTCACTTTCACACCTGCAACCATGTGTTTCCATCTTTTTGGTCCAACCGCTGTACAATAAATTGTTTTAAAAACTTACAGCGTGAAGAAAAATAGCAAAGAATTGGATTCCCCACAAGTTGCCCATTTAGAGCTGGACAGGTAAGAAAGATTTTCTTGAGTTTCAGGAAAGCCTAAACAACATGGAACTAGGAAGTTCTGGGGAACCATTTTGTATAGTACTATTATTGCAGCTTTATAGGAGAAACCATTCGCTTGCCATTAAGATGGTTCACAATTTTCCAATAAACACCACAACAAGAGACATCAGTATTGAATGTAGAAGTACAGTTGAGTTTCATTGTTTCTTCATGCCAAGTATTGCCAACACACTATCTAGCTTTAATACATGAATGGCTATCTTCCTTGCCCCACCTTTCTGAATATAAAAAGCATGAATGCCTGCCCATGCCAAGCATTTTGTTTACAAAAAGGTTAAGATACATTCTGGAATGATAGTCCGATCATCAACTTTTTATGTTTGACTGGCTGCCAAGAAACAAGATGACACTCACCTGACTTGGCTGTGTTGGGTACCATTCTACTGCCTTACCTCTTGGATGGGAACATTTAGTGCTGTTCTAATTTATTGCATTCCTACTTGAGTGTACACCTGGAATCCTTCAATCTCTTGTGCACTGGCATGAACAATAATAATGTTCAACCAAGCCAAACCAACCATGTTCATAGAACAGCTCCAAGAGGTGCTGAATGTTTATGGACAGATACATGTTAGTCATCTAGTTTACTGTGTATGATTTCCTTTCACTATTATTTCTAGTCTACATCTATTATTCTGGACTAACTTGAAGCTTGTAAATTTACTTTGTGAAGATCCCCCCCACATTTATTTACTTGAATTCTGTGACACACATTTACTATGCTCTTTGAGTAGGCACTGCTGTGTCACACAATTCACAGAGCCTGCCTTCTGAACTACAAAGGTATTGAGAGGAGGAGTTTCAATAGGTTGAGTCAGTACATGAATCACTGTTTGCAGGCAGCAAGGTACCATGGGACATGTAGTCCTTACAAAGTGAACTGCAGAGGAGAAGCTGCAGAGAATCCAGGAAGTTGTGAAAAGAGGTGGCAATTTAACACCCAGAACTCAGAACATGAAAGTGGATTTTTCAAGGAAGCTTATATTGGACTGTCAAAAATAACTAATGTTTGTATTGTTATTACAAGTTATGAAATAAAGGTGTATGCTGTGACCATAGAAACCCTTTAGCTCCAAACTGTTAACCATAAATTGTGCAAATATCTTTCCTGCAACCATGGGTTGCAGAAAATTAATTTGCATGATTCCCCCATGAACACAGACAGTGTTGATTGGGGAGTCAGCAATTGTCTTCTCGCAGCGGGGACAGTGATTATGGCTAGTGGCTATAGCCGATATTCCGTCAGGCTGGTACATTCAGCCTGCCCATTAATGGTTAAAATCTGGGCTGGTTTCTGCTGAATCGGCCAAGATTTGAACCGTGTATGGCCAGCCTTAAAGTGGAGACTGCTCCCTTAAATGAGCGGCTGCTCTTGTGACAGTGACTCCTGCTATGCGCCACTGTCAATCAAGCAGGGCAGTGCTGAAGGGGGATGTATTAGCCTGTGAAATTACAGACTGTCTACGAGAATGCAAGCACTTCATGTGTTGGCAACTTGGCAAAGAATCCTGTAAGTCCCAGGGAGGAAGTGAACACACAAATGGACCACGCTAGCATGATCTGTACCAGGAAAGAATGGGACATCTCTGAAGGAGACTGGCAGGATCACATTTACTGAGACTTCTTATCCTTATTTAAACCAAATCTGCATACCGTACATGATATTTGTGATGCATGAAGGAATGAAGTCACTAATTTTTATTATTTTAAAGTTTATGCACACTCTGATATGTGTCAATGCTTTTCCTCTCTACGGGGGATTTGTTTGTACATATAGTTTATTGCTCAAATAAAGATATATATTTAAAATATATATGTATTCTATACGTACAGTCTCTGTATTGGAAGTTTATACTTTCTTGGCACAATGCCCCCCTGCACTCTATCATGTCTGTGCTTTACCTTCACCCTCCCTCTTTGGTATAGAGATCATCACTTTTGGAAGTGGTCTTGTACCCCATCTCCCTTTTTAATCACTTTCTTGCAGCCCAGCCCACGTGTAACTAAATTTTAAAGAAAGTATGCATCTGGGGTGGGTGGGCAACAGAAGGAGAAATTATATAGAAGCTCTGCCCCCCTAACCCCCCTCCCCCCAAAATTGATCCTTTTTTATTTATTCATTTATTTTTGTAGACTCAATAGATTTGTGGTGGAGAATGTAAAGTAGATATTTTAGAGTATAAAATAGTAATATTCAAATGACAAAACCAGCTTTTGTGATTCCACAGCTTTCATTAATCATTTGAGTCCAACTGTCACTCTCAGTAATACATCTCAAGCTCTGATGAAGGGGCCATCCAGTGACCCCTGAAAAGCTATTGTCACACTCACTTGTCCCACTCCCCACACGCCAGCACTGTGTCCTCTCTTCTTTGTGTGGCTGCTGATTTCCATTACCGCAACATCCAATCACAGAGGGGTTGCTGTCTTGTGTAGTGTCACATGTATGTTGCTTGGCATTGGAGAAACATGTCCTACACTAGTAGTCAGACCCCTGATTTCCAGTGACTTCTCTTGTGATCCCAATATCTTCTAGCTGTTCCACTGTGACCCCTGCATAATCCAGCCTGTAGCTGGTATCCTCAATTCCACTGACCCTATTGTACTTAAGCCAGTATCCTGCATCCACAGTTCCAATGACCCCAGTGTATTCCAGTCTGTATCCTGCACCCCAATGTGACCCCTGTGCACTCACACTAGTATCCTACGGTACTTCAGGGACCCTGTGCACCTGCTTTAGTCAACCTGTGCACTTCAGCGTGTATCCAGCTCCAGTGACCCGCCGCAATTCATCCTGTGTTCTGTTGCCCTAAGAAGCTCTGCCTGCCATAGAGTGTACTATTTCACTGCTGTGTTTCTGGAATCCTAGTGCTGCAAGACACTCTCACCTGTATATCTGTACTCCCTTTCCAGAAACTGTCTGCTTGGGTGAGTCAGAGGACCACAATCTGGGAGTATTCAGCAGCAAAACCCATCACCTCTTACCGAGAGTGCTAGTGAAGACCAGGCGACTCCTTGGATCCTGCCCTTCTACGGGCTCTCACCTCCGCTGAATGAGCAGGCACTCTGTCTTTATCTCTCTGTGTCATCTGGTATCTGTGTCCCCAGAGTGTCCTTCGCCTCTCTGTGACTATACAAGTTTTTTTTTTGCAAGACGTTTTTATTGTTACCAGACATTAGATGGTACAAATCATGACAGAAACCACCCAGATTTAGTTTGTAAAAAGGAGTACAAAAAGGACCACTGGGATACATCAATGGATACATAATACAGTATCTCCCCTGTGAGTACACCCCTCACATTTTTGTAAATATTTTATTATATCTTTTCATGGGACAACACTGATGAAATAACACTTTGCTACAATGTAAAGTAGTGAGTGTACAGCTTGTATAACAGTGTAAATTTGCTGTCCCCCTCAAAATAACTCAACACACAACCATTAATGTCTAAGCCGCTGGCAACAAAAGTGAGCATACCCCTAAAATTGTGCCCAAAGTGTCAATATTTGTTGTGGCCACCATTATTTTCCAGCACTGCCTCAACTCTCTTGGGCATGGACTTCATCAGAGCTTCCCAGGTTGCCACTGGAGTTCTTTTCCACGCCTCCATGATGACATCACGGAGCTGGAGGATGTTAGAGACCTTGCGCTCCTCCACCTTCCGTTTGTAATGTTCCGGTACCTCTGGTACCCTTGTCTCCATATTTCTCCTCTCCTAATTGCATCCCATCTTGTGTAACAAGAGACGCATATACCTTTAAGACCGGATGACATCATTGCCGAGCGCCGCTATGAGCGGCTATTTCAATCGCCGGTTTGCTCTCACTCATCGCTCGTTCAAACCCACATGTTCATCGCACCTACGCCTGAGAAGTCGGAGCTGCTGACATACCTCCCTTGCTGAACTGAAGCCGGAAACCTCGCTGGTGATCCGTATCTCGCTACGGGATCACCCCTCTCCAATGGACACTGTTATTCCTAAACCTATCTAAGTGATAAGTACCCCGCAGGGGATTCTTGCTAACCAATCTCCTACTGTCATCTACTGCAATTACCAAGACTATCTGTATCTATCTATTCACTATCATCTGCATAAGACTGTTAGCTCTTGGGACTACCTTGAACTATCCTTGCACTAGGTTACTCTGTCTAAGTATACTCCATCTGTGTCCTCTTACCATCTGCACTATACTTGACATCAGAACCTATCTGCTTTACCAACACCTGCAACTCTCCTAATACTACTTCTAATGCTCACCATACAATAGCCTGTCTCTCATCTATATCCTCATATACTCTATCCCTCCATTAAACATCTATTAATATATATATAGTATATAACAGGCTGTACACGGTGATGAAGTCCTGAGAGTTGGATATGTTGTTCAACAGATTCTCTACAAGGCTACTGAGTGTAATAATTCTGCAGCTGTAAATCCATCCACAAACAAAAACGCATGAACGTTACAGATTGAACGAGCCTTTAAAAAAAAATATGGATTCAGCAGAATTATCCACTCATGTACTACAATTAAAACCGCAAGTAGATGCATTGATCCTTGCGCTTACAGAGGTAAAAAATGACAATTGAACCTTGAGACAGCAGCTTGGCCGTCTCACACAGCCTCCTGCTGCTCAGCCCCATGAGCCTAAAATAAACCCTCCTATAGTGTTTTCTGGTGATCGGAGCAAATTCCGTGAATTTAAAAACGCATGTCGATTGTTTTTTTTGTTAAAACCTCTAACCTACACCACTGACCAAATTAAGGTTTGTACCATCATCTCCTATTTAACGGGTGAACCCCGGGCCTGGGCAGATGCTCTCTTTGAAAAGGATGATCCACTCCTTAATTCTTATCCCTTATTTCTAGCACAACTTGCTACTTTATATGAAGACCCCAACAAGCAGAGTACCGCTGACACCCAATTACGGGCCTTAAAACAAGGAAGGAGACCTGTTGAAGATTTCGTGGCGAATTTTAAAAGATGGTCCCCTGATACAAAAACCCACATCTTTGCGAACGCAGTTTAGACTCGGCCCATCTGAGGCCGTTAAAGACGAGCTCTCCCGAGCGGATTTACCTGGCACTCTAGAAGGACTGATCCAGACCAGTATCAATATTGACAGATGACTACGAGAAAGAAAGGCTGAGAAGATGGGCTCACCATTTTCCAGTCCTTCTCGGATGTTGCCTGCTGACCCTACTCCTATGGAAGTAGGAATGATACGTCCACCTCTGACCCTTTCTGAACGTGCCAGGAGGAAAACCGAACATCTTTGCATGTACTGCGCATCCCCGAATCATTTGGTAAACGACTGTCCTCTTGTCCGCAGAAAAGAGGGTGAGTGTTCAAATGTCTTGCTAGGAGGACTCACAACTTCCTTTTCTAATCCTTATCTTTTTGTTCAATTAACATTGCAGTGGGACCAAACTAGGATCACCACCAAGGCTATGATTGACACAGGATCTTGTGGAAACTACATTGACATTTGTTTTGTCTCCCTTAATAAAATACCTATTGTTTCAAAACCCAAACCTGTCTCCGTTAGTTTTATTAACGGTACCCCTTTATCCTCTGGTCCTATCACCAGTCAGACACAGGCACTTCTTGTAACTGCTGACGAGTCTCATGTGGAGACCACCACCTTTGATGTATTAACTTCACCACATTTTCCAATCATTTTGGGACTTCCCTGGTTACACATACATCAACCAATCATCGATTGGAAGACAAGAACGTTAGCCTTCCCTTCTCACTATTGTGAGACGACGTGCAACCTCCCCACACATGATAGGATCCTGTCTGTACCGCCGGATGACATTATTCCTAAGTGTTATCAAGATTTATCTGAGGTTTTCCTTGAGAAAAACGCTCAAATGCTACCTCCGCATAGGGACTATGATTGTTGTATCGATCTGCTCCCTAATAGCAAGTTGCCTTACGGACATGTATATCCTCTCTCACAGGATGAACTCTCTCACCTTAAGGAGTATCTGGATGAGAACTTGGCAAAAGGATTCATCCGACCTTCTACTTCCTCCACTGCTGCTGGGCTCTTCTTCGTCCGCAATAAGGACTCTAGCCTTAGGCCTATCATTGATTTCAGACAACTAAATGCCATCACAATAAAGGATCGTTATCCTTTACCTCTTATTCCTGAACTTATCGAACAGGTGCGTGGGGCTTCCTTCTTTTCAAAATTGGACCTAAAAGGGGCATACAATTTAATTCGAATCCGTAAAGGGGATGAATGGAAGACGGCATTCAGAACCAGATACGGACTGTTTGAGTACCTTGTAATGCCATTTGGGCTATGTAATGCTCCCGCAGCCTTCCAACGGTTTATAAATGAGATATTCCGAGACTTGCTTGATGTTTGTGTGGTAGTATATTTGGACGATATACTTATCTATTCTCATTCCTTACCTGAGCACATAAAACATGTGAGACTTGTGTTGTCAAGACTACTTGCACATAACTTATATGTTAAATCAAAGAAATGTTTGTTTCATAAAGAGGAAGTACTATTCCTAGGATATATTATATCTAAAAGTGGAATCAAAATGGACATGAGCAAAATATCCTGCATTCTGGATTGGCCTGTGCCAACCACTCGCAAAGCATTACAAAGGTTCCTAGGATTCTCTAATTACTACAGAAAATTCATTAAAAACTTCTCTGCGATTGTGAAACCTCTCACACAACTTACAAGCACGAAGAGACCATTTAATTAGACAAAAGAAGCAAATGGAGCATTCTCTCTGCTGAAATCAAGCTTTACTACTGCCCTTATACTATGCCATCCAGACCCATCCCTTCAATACATCTTGGAGGTAGATGCGTCTAATATGGCAGTAGGAGCAGTTCTCTCACAACGACCAACAAACACCTCACCTCTTCACCCAGTTGCTTTCTTTTCAAAGTCATTAAGTAGCCCCGAGGTGAACTACCCAGTAGGTGAGAAGGAGTTATTAGCCATAAAACTGGCATTAGAGAATTGGCGACATCTACTTGAGGGCACTCAATTGCCAATTCTGATATATACTGATCACAAAAACCTTCAATACCTTCAGACTAATAGAACTCTTTCCCACCGGCAGGTACGGTGGTCGTTATTCTTTCTGAGATTTAATTTTTTAGTAACTTACACCCCCGCAGACAAAAATAAAAAAGCGGATGCACTCTCACGACTAGCCGAGAAGGATTGCACTGAGGTTCCCTCAGTTCCTATAATACCACTTGAACGTATTATCGGAGTCGTTCGCTCCCTGAAGGAGGAGATTTTGCACAGCATAGGGTTGGCTTCACCTCCACCACAACTAACTACTGACGCAGAAGGCTTCCTCTACTACAACGATAAATTATACATACCCCCTACTATGCGAACCAAGATCTTAGAATTGTCGCATGATGTACCTATGGCAGGACATATGGGTATGACTAAAACTCTCAATCTACTCACTAGGCAATTTTGGTGGCCAGACATGAAGACAACCGTAAAAAAGTTTGTTTCATCTTGTGATATCTGTGCAAGGTCTAAAATTGACAACACGAAACCATCAGGGTTACTTTGTAGTTTACCGATACCCCAGGTTCCGTGGGAAGTGGTATCCTTAGACTTCATAGTGGAACTACCACCTTCCAAAGGATTCAACACCATCTTGGTGTCAGTGGACCATCTGACCAAGATGGCACATTTCACTCCTATCCGAAAACTACCTTCATCCAAACAAACAGCGGAATTACTTGTGAAACATGTCTTTAAGTTACATGGTATTCCAAAAACACTGCTGTCTGACCGTGGTTCACAATTCATCTCAAAGTTTTGGCTAGCTCTATGTCAGATACTGCGAATAGAGCGTAACCTTACTTCTCCCTACCACCCTCAGACCAACGGACAGACAGAGAGAGTTAACCAGTGCATTGAACAGTACCTGCGTTGCTATACTTCGTATCTACAGGACGATTGGGCAGATCTCCTCCCACTGGCGGAATTCGCCTATAACAACGCTACTCATAGCACTACTAAGCAAAGTCCGTTTTACCTGAATTATGGGTTTCATCCCACACTCCTTCCTCCACGTATCTTACCATCAAGTAATCCAGTGGCATCTGATTATCTTGCCCAGATAAAGGATTCTCTGGGATTACTCAACAATACCATATCTCATGCTCATAGCCAACAAAAAAAGAACTACGACCTCCATAGGAAACCCTCTCCCCAATATGCCATTGGGGATCTTGTTTGGCTTTCTACAAAAAATCTGAGACTAAAAATCCCTAGTAAAAAACTTGGACCTCTATTTCTGGGACCTTTTCCAATAGAGAAGCTTATTGGAAAAGCTGCAGTACAACTCACATTGCCAGTAGACCTCAAGATACATCCTGTCTTCCATGTGTCTCTACTGAAGCCCCATGTTCCTAACCAAGGAATAAGGCCTACTATCTCACCTCCACCTCCTGTACAAGTGGAAGGTGGAGAAGAATTTGAGATAAAAGAAATTTTGGATTCCCGTTTCAATAGAAGAAGACTCCAATATCTTGTACGATGGAAGAATTGTGGGCCCCAAGATGACACCTGGCTGGATACCTCCGATATACATGCCCCTAGACTGATTCGCAATTTCCACTCGAAATATCAGGAAAAACCAGTTCTAGAGGCCTTCCGGAGCCGGCCTTAAGGGGGGGGGGGTACTGTAATGTTCCGGTACCTCTGGTACCCTTGTCTCCATATTTCTCCTCTCCTAATTGCGTCCCATCTTGTGTAACAAGAGACGCATATACCTTTAAGACCGGATGACTTCATTGCCGAGCGCCGCTATGAGCGGCTATTTCAATCACCGGTTTGCTCTCACTCATCGCTCATTCAAACCCACATGTTCATCGCACCTACGCCTGAGAAGTCGGAGCTGCTGACATACCTCCCTTGCTGAACTGAAGCCGGAAACTTTGCTGGTGATCCGTATCTCGCTACGGGATCACCCCTCTCCAATGGACACTGTTATTCCTAAACCTATCTAAGTGATAAGTACCCCGCAGGGGATTCTTGCTAACCAATCTCCTACTGTCATCTACTGCAATTACCAAGACTATCTGTATCTATCTATTCACTATCATCTGCATAAGACTGTTAGCTCTTGGGACTACCTTGAACTATCCTTGCACTAGGTTACTCTGTCTAAGTATAC
Organism: Pelophylax lessonae; assembly: GCF_965119305.1. Classification (NCBI taxonomy): domain Eukaryota; kingdom Metazoa; phylum Chordata; class Amphibia; order Anura; family Ranidae; genus Pelophylax; species Pelophylax lessonae. The sequence continues at coordinate 106,601,952 of NC_138774.1, read as the reverse complement.
TCCATCTGTGTCCTCTTACCATCTGCACTATACTTGACATCAGAACCTATCTGCTTTACCAACACCTGCAACTCTCCTAATACTACTTCTAGTGCTCACCATACAATAGCCTGTCTCTCATCTATATCCTCATATACTCTATCCCTCCATTAAACATCTATTAATATATATATAGTATATAACAGGCTGTACACGGTGATGAAGTCCTGAGAGTTGGATATGTTGTTCAACAGATTCTCTACAAGGCTACTGAGTGTAATAATTCTGCAGCTGTAAATCCATCCACAAACAAAAACGCATGAACGTTACACCGTTCAAGGATGCCCCACAGATGCTCAATAGGGTTTAGGTCTGGAGATATGCTTGGCCAGTCCATCACCTTTACCCTCAGCATCTTTAGCAAGGCAGTGGTCTTCTTGGAGGTGTGTTTGGGGTGGTTATCATGTTGGAATACTGCCCTGTGGCCCAATCTCTGAAGGGAGGGGGATCATGCTCTGCTCCAGTTTGTCGCAGTATATGTTTGCATTCATGGTTCCCTCAATGAACTGTAGCTCCCCAGTGCCAGCAGCACTCATGCAGCCCCAGATCATGACACTCCCACCACCATGCTTGACTGTAGGCAAGACAAACTTGTCTTTGTACTCCTCACCAGGTTGCCACCACACACGCTTGACACCATCTGAACCAAATAAGTTTATCTTGGTCTCATCAGACCACAGAACATGGTTCCATTAATCCATGTCCTTAGTCTGCTTGTCTTCAGCAAACTGTTCCCGGGCTTTCTTGTGCATCATCTTTAGAAGAGGCTTCCTTCTGGGACGATGCCATGCAGACCAATTTGATGCAGTGTGCTGTGTACGGTATGAGCACTGACAGGCTGATCCCCCCACTCCTTCAACCTCTGCAGCAATGCTGGCAGCACTCATATGTCTATTTCCTAAAGACAACCTCTGGCTATGACGCTGAGCACGTGCACTCAACTTCTTTAGTCGACCATGGCGAGGCCTGTTCTGAGTGGAACCTGTCCTGTTAAACCGCTGTATGGTCTTGGCCACCGTGCTGCAGCTCAGTTTCAGGGTCTTGGCACTCTTCTTATAGCCTAGGCCATCTTTATAGAAGAATTGCATAGCATGCAACTGTTTTATGTGCCTTCCACTTGATCTCTGTTTTTGTCTATGCTGGTAGTCTTTTTTCTTTCTTTTTTTTCCCTTTTTTGTTCTATCAGCACCGGCTGTTTAGAGTGATTGTGTCTGGTTGGTTGAGCACACAATCACTCTTATAAATTTGGTTACAGAAACTTATTATAGCTGTCATAGGCTATTTCCGGGCGGTGGAACCCGATGGAACGCATTGACGGATGTTTACCGCGTGCGTCACTTCCGGTTCCGGCTGACGACCAAGTGGAACGCACTTGCGGTTTACATCCGCATACGTCATTTCCGGTTTGTCCTTTTATATGCGTGCTGCCGTGTACATCCGGTCCACCTCTGATGATGTCACTTCCTTGACGACACGCGTCAGGTGATCCGGAACGAGCAGCACGCCACCAATACCGCGGTTTTTACTCATTTACTATGCCTGTATACATTCACCTTTGTGTGAGTATATTTTTATGCATTTATTAAACCTGAGTTTGTACAGTCTGCACTATGTCCTGCCCCTTTCTTTTGAGGTGTATTGAATATTGCTGAGATCATTACTGTCAGGGATACCACATGCAGGCATCCAGCAAGGGTGATCAGATCAGTTGGCTGCACCAAGGAATCAGGACCCAGATGGATAAAGATGTAAATAAGTTTATTAAGCAAAATGACACACTCCAATACCAACACCAGTGACCATAAACAAGTAAACAAAATATAAATGATAACAGTACAAAACCCCAATAGAACCTAACAAACTATATACAAAGGGATGGAGCAAACAATAGCAGGACAGGACAGGGACAGGAGACAAGGAAAGCAGGGAGCCAGGTACAGGAAGCAGGATGCAGGGAACAGGACTCAGGATCAGGATACAGGTTTCAGGATACAGGTTTCAGGATACAGGTTTCAGGATACAGGTTCAGACAGGGACACGGCTAGCAGAGAAAATACTGAAGCACTGAGCCTCAGTGAAGGGCGGGCTTATATTCCCTCAGCAGTCCTCCTCAGGTGCAGCTTAATTAAAAGAACAGTCCAGCTGCTGGGAGACACCCGCTGGTGGGCCCTGGAACTGCGCCCCTCAGTTCCAGGAACAACAGTGCCACCAGCAGGTGACCCATGTAATGACACAGATCCTGACAGTTCCCCCCCTTTAAGGAGCGGCCTCCGGACGCTCCATTGTGCTTCTACCCCAAAAGTCCAAAAAGGTCTCCCCTCCATGTCTGCGGGTCTTCTAGCACTCTCTAGGCCAAAGTCCTTTAACTTGCCGGAAGGCGTGCCACCAGAGTCCAGCAATTGATCATGCGCCCCACCACCAGGGTCTGGAAGCCATCTTGGCACCCCACAGGTCAAGTTCCTGAAGAGGCGTAACATTAGGGATACACCTGCCCTCATTGCAACACATGTCCCAACACTGGGACTGAAGGCAAGCTGGACATCAAGCAGGGGAGCGCCAGCGGCATGCAGGATATCCGGCAGTGGCACACCAGGCTGGGCAACAGACAGTGGCACATCAAACAGGGCGGCAGACCGTGGCTCAGCAGGCACTGGATCAGCAAACACTGGGTCAGCAGGCACCGGAACAGCAAGCACTGGGTCAGCGGGCACTGGAACAGCAAGCACTGGGTCAGCAGGCAAAGGATCAGCAGGCACAGGATCAGCAGGCACAGTAGTGGTCACCAGAACAGCGGGCACGGGATCAGCTGGCACCGGATCAGCGGGCTGAGTAAGAGACACTGGATCAGCAGGCACCGGAACAGCAGGCACTGGGTCAGCGGGCACTGGAACAGCAAGCACTGGGTCAGCAGACTGGGTAGTGGTCACCAGAACAGCGGGCACCAGAACAGCGGGCACTGGATCAGCAGGCTCAGTAGGAGGCACCGGATCAGCGGGCACTGGACCAGCAGGCATTAGAACAGCAGGCACTGGATCAGCAGGCTCAGTAGGAGGCACCGGATCAGTGGGCACTGGATCAGCAGGCTCAGTAGAAGGCACCAGATCAGCGGGCAATGTAACAGCAGGCACTGGATCAGCAGGCTCAGTAGGAGGCACCGGATCAGTGGGCACTGGAACAACAGGCATCAGAACAGCGGGCACTGGATCAGCAGGCTCAGTAGAAGGCACCGGATCAAAGGGCACTGGATCAGCAGGCTCAGTAGGAGGCACTGGATCAGAGGGCACCGGAATAGAAGGCACTGGATCAGCGGGCTCAGTAGGAGGCACCAGATCAGCGGGCACTGGAACAGCAGGCATCAGAACAGTGGGCACTGGATCAGCAGGCTCAGTAGGAGGCACCGGATCAGTGGGCACTGGATCAGCGGGCACTGGAACAACAGGCATCAGAACAGCGAGCACTGGATCAGCAGGCTCAGTAGGAGGCACCGGATCAGTGGGCACTGGATCAACAGGCTCATTAAGAGGCACCAGATCAGCGGGCACTGGATCAGCAGGCATCAGAACAGCAGGCACTGGATCAGCAGGCTCAGTCGGAGGCACCAGACAAGCGGGCACTGTAACAGCAGGCATCAGAACAGTGGGCACTGGATCAGCAGGCTCAGTAGGAGGCACCGGATCAGTGGGCACTGGAACAACAGGCGTCAGAACAGCGGGCACTGGATCAGCAGGCTCAGTAGAAGGTACCGGATCAGTGGGCACTGGGTCAGCAGGCTCAGTAGGAGGCACTGGATCAGCGGGCACCGGAACAGCAGGCACTGGATCAGCGGGCTCAGTAGGAGGCACCAGATCAGCGGGCACTGGAACAGCAGGCATCAGAACAGTGGGCACTGGATCAGCAGGCTCAGTAAGAGGCACCGGATCAGTGGGCACTGGATCAGCAGGCACTGGAACAACAGGCATCAGAACAGCGGGCACTGGATCAGCAGGCTCAGTAGGAGGCACCGGATCAGTGGGCACTGGATCAACAGGCTCAGTAAGAGGCACCAGATCAGCGGGCACTGGATCAGCAGGCACTGGATCAACAGGCTCAGTAAGAGGCACCAGATCAGCGGGCACTGGATCAGAAGGCATCAGAACAGCAGGCACTGGATCAGCAGGCTCAGTAGGAGGCACCAGATCAGCGGGCACTGTAACAGCAGGCATCAGAACAGTGGGCACTGGATCAGCAGGCTCAGTAGGAGGCACCAGATCAGTGGGCACTGGATCAGCGGGCACTGGAACAACAGGCATCAGAACAGCGGGCACTGGATCAGCAGGCTCAGTAGAAGGCAATGGATCAGTGGGCACTGGATCAGCAGGCTCAGTAGGAGGCACCGGATCAGCGGGCACCGGAACAGCAGGTACTGGATCAGCGGGCTCAGTAGGAGGCACCAGATCAGCGGGCACTGGAACAGCAGGCATCAGAACAGTGGGCACTGGATCAGCAGGCTCAGTAGGAGGCACCGGATCAGTGGGCACTGGATCAGCAGGCACTGGAACAACAGGCATCAGAACAGCGGGCACTGGATCAGCAGGCTCAGTAGGAGGCACCGGATCAGTGGGCACTGGATCAACAGGCTCAGTAGGAGGCACCAGATCAGCGGGCACTGGATCAGCAGGCTGGGTAACAGGTATAATTGTATGTGTTGGGAAAAATCTCCTTTTCTTTTTAGGTTTAGATACAGAAATCTTGCTAGTGGTTGCAGGGCTATGAATAGATTGTGAAGTAGATGGAAGCGAAATGGCAGTATTGGGAGATGGTGGAAAAGGAGAGACAGTTACAGAGGAGAATTTCTGAGAGGTTGCTAGAGGCAACAGAGTAGTAGAGGAAGTTTTCACAGAGTTAAATGCAGGAAAAGTGCAACTCGTTAAGCCAGGATATGAACAAGCAGTGGAAAGCAAACCATACCTAACTGCAGCTGTGGTTGCTACGGGTAACGGAGAGGATAAACTTTGAGAAAACTGGTGTCCAGAGGCAGAAGTGGATTGGTGTGAGTTAGCTGATGCTAAATTGGAAAGATCTGACCAGGTTAGCAATAAGGCCTGAACAAAACTCAATTTACAACCCCCTTGTCTGATTAGAGAATATACAGCATTCATGCAATCCAACAGGGCCTCTGGAGAATACACTGAATAATGTTCAATAAAATAGGGTTTATCATCTTCCAAGAGCCACACAAGAGATACCACCTGAGAGACACTAAAAGGAGGAGAATAATCATCACCACCCTTAGGGGTATTAGATAAAGCCAACTCTGCACAGAGCTGAATAAGTGGCTGAATCTCTTTGAACAAAACTCTGCCTTTGTCAACAAACGAGTGGGCCAGACGGATGCATTCCAACAACTGCTCGCTAGTGTAAGTTTTCAAAATTTGGCGACAATATTCCCTGTCTTCTGTTACAAGCAAAGAAAAATAAAAGACCTCCTCTGACTGCATCTTGCAACAACCAGAAAATTCCTAATTCCCAGGTGCAACCGATCTGATCGTTAGTGGCTTCAGTATTCTGTCAGGGATACCACATGCAGGCATCCAGCAAGGGTGATCAGATCAGTTGGCTGCACCAAGGAATCAGGACCCAGATGGATAAAGATGTAAATAAGTTTATTAAGCAAAATGACACACTCCAATACCAACACCAGTGACCATAAACAAGTAAACAAAATATAAATGATAACAGTACAAAACCCCAATAGAACCTAACAAACTATATACAAAGGGATGGAGCAAACAATAGCAGGACAGGACAGGGACAGGAGACAAGGAAAGCAGGGAGCCAGGTACAGGAAGCAGGATGCAGGGAACAGGACTCAGGATCAGGATACAGGTTTCAGGATACAGGTTCAGACAGGGACACGGCTAGCAGAGAAAATACTGAAGCACTGAGCCTCAGTGAAGGGCGGGCTTATATTCCCTCAGCAGTCCTCCTCAGGTGCAGCTTAATTAAAAGAACAGTCCAGCTGCTGGGAGACACCCGCTGGTGGGCCCTGGAACTGCGCCCCTCAGTTCCAGGAACAACAGTGCCACCAGCAGGTGACCCATGTAATGACACAGATCCTGACAATTACTCTGTCTGGTGGTACGATTTGAGCCTTCATTGCCCTTAACCATGATCTGTTGAGACACTGGGAATCGATGAGTTATACCGTTGGCACTGTCTGTCATTGATGGCCCAATTTGAGTTTATTGCATCGCCCATATCCATCTAATATCTGGTAAGCAGTTGGCATATTTCCACGCTTGGGTGTTGGCTTCTTTTCATCCGCACGGCTCTGATATTGGGAATTGGTCTCCACTACTTCTCATCTCTCTTGGACTGTTGGGACTTATTGTGGACACTCTACATTGTTTAATATTTAGTTACAGTGTTTGGCGCTACTACACCTTTTATATATGCCTGTATGATTTGTAATCTATCATTTAGTTGGCTGCCTTCACATTTATCTTCAGGATCCTCAATATTATTTTAACTTCTTGTTGTCCGAGCGCAGATTCTTTTCCCCTTTTTCATCTTTATGTAGAGCAACAATCCTTTTTTTCAGATCCTCAGAGAGTTCTTTGCCATTAGATGCCATGTTGAACTTCAGTGACCAGTATGAGAGAGTGAGAGCGATAACACCAAATTTAACACACCTGCTCCCCATTAACACCTGGGACCTTGTAACACTAACGAGTCACATGACCCCGGGGAGGGAAAATGGCTAATTGGGCCCAATTTGGACATTTTCACTTAGGGGTGTACTCACTTTTGTTACCAGCAGTTTAGACATTAATAGCTGTGTGTTGAGTTATTTTGAGGGGACAGCAAATTTACACTGTTATACAAGCTGTACACTCACTACTTTACATTGTAGCAAAGTGTAATTTCTTCAGTGTTGTCACATGAAAAGATATAATAAAATATTTACAAAAATGAGAGGGGTGTACTCACTTTTGTGGGATACTGTGTATATATATATATATATATATATATATATATATATATGAACAGTCTGAAATCTTTTGTTTATTTTTATGCATGTATTGGTCAGTGTTGCCAACCCCCCAGAGTGAAATTTACTGGCAGAACGCCAAAAATTTACGGACGGCACCAATTTTTTACTGGCACTGCAAAAATGTAGATAAAATAGCCGTTTTCAGTGCTAAACCGTGCAAATATGAATAATTAATCTATAAACATGTAGATAGTGCTATTAGCAATGTGTTTAAGTTGACAAAAGTCATAAACCATATTTGCCTGCATCAGATCGCATGGTACAAAAGTACAATCTGCTGTGGTTGCAGTGCAGTAAATTTTAAAACGTAGTGCATGCACTTCTTTTGGTGCGGTGTGATTTCACTCCATTCATTTTGAATGGGCTGAAATCGCACCGCACAGAACTGCACGTGAATTGTACAGGAACGCACAGCGTGTTCCTGTGCAATTCCCAGTGTGAACCGCCCCTAACACAAATATTTCATGAAATCAGATACACTGAGCATACATTTATTTTCCAAACACTGACATGAGACACGTGCCTGGGTTCTAAGTGATTACAGTAAACATTATAGCCAGCTGGTGTTACCTAACCATCCACACTTACCTTACAAACTTCCTTCCTATACTCAGGGGGCCATTCTCCTATCCATCAAAGCCAAGCAAAGTTTAACACACTGTGCACAGAAAACTCCTTCACCTTCATATCCCCCACACCAGCTCCAAGTAAAGCACACAAGAAACAATTATGAACATAAAAGAGTGAAGAAGAAAAGAGAAAAGAATACACATTGGCGCAGAGATTTACACATTCTCTCCTTGGTTGTCAAACACCAGGGCCCTCAGAAAAGATCATCAGTTTTGTAAGAAAGTGTCCAATAAGTTGTAAAATGACCTGTCTCCCCCCCCCCATGAATGTGACTGTGTGTGCCTGTGTCTTACCTTAGCAATACCGTCCGTCCTGAACACATATGCGGGCAGTGGGCTACTTTCCCTGACATGTTACAGATCAGGGTCAGGGTCACAAGTCTCGCCGCAGCGCGGCCAGCACCAGCAAGACAGTGGAGGAGGAGGGGGGGTGTCTATGGGGTTTGAGAAGGGGAGATGTCTGGGGGGGTTTGAGGAGGGAAGAGGTCTGGGGGGGGTGTTCTGAGGAGTTGTTCTGGGGTGTTTGAGGAGATGAAGGGTCTGAGGAGGAGGGGAGATGTCTGGGGGGGTTTGAGGAGGGGAGATGTCTGGGGGGGTTTGAGGAGGGGAGAGGTCTGGGGGGGTGTTCTGAGGAATTGTTCTGGGGTGTTTGAGGAGATGAAGGGTCTGAGGAGGAGGGGGGATGTCTGGGGGGGTTTGAGGAGGGGAGAGGTCTGGGGGGGGGGGGTGTTCTGAGGAGTTGTTCTGGGGTGTTTGAGGAGATGAAGGGTCTGAGGAGGAGGGGAGATGTCTGGGGGGGTTTGAGGAGGGGAGAGGTCTGGGGGGGTGTTCTGAGGAATTGTTCTGGGGTGTTTGAGGAGATGAAGGGTCTGAGGAGGAGGGGGGATGTCTGGGGGGGTTTGAGGAGGGGAGAGGTCTGGGGGGGGGGTGTTCTGAGGAGTTGTTCTGGGGTGTTTGAGGAGATGAAGGGTCTGAGGAGGAGGGGGGATGTCTGGGGAGGTTTGAGGAGGGGGGAGGTCTGGGGGGGGGGGGGTGTTCTGAGGAGTTGTTCTGGGGTGTTTGAGGAGATGAAGGGTCTGAGGAGGAGGGGAGATGTCTGGGGGGGGTTTGAGGAGGGGAGATGTCTGGGGGGGTTTGAGGAGGGGAGAGGTCTGAAGAGGTGTCTGGGGGGGTTTAGGTAGGGGAGAGGTCTGAGGGGATTTGGGGAGGAGGAGGAGAGGTCTGGGGGGGTTCTGAGGATGAAGGGAGGGGGGGGGTTCTTCCCCCTTGTGCTTACAGTTTACACACCACACCGGGAAACTTCTTCTTCCCTCCAGTCATGTGACAAGGGGTCGATAGAGAGGGAACGGCAGCCTTCCCTCACTGCAGTGGCGCTCTCTATTGCCACCTGCAGGCTGGAGGGAGAAGACAGTCTAGTCCTCCCTCCAGCTCTCTGTCGCTTCTCCTGTCGGTGATCATCGGGCCATGGGCAGGGCAGAGGGCACACAGGCGGAGCCGGAGGCGGTCACGTCAGGCGGGGAGGACTCGGAGTCGGAGCAAGTGAGTTCACTTCAGAAGTGTCCGGAGATGAGCGAGGCGCACGCGGCGCATGCGCAGTCGCATTGTCTCGCCGCAGCCATCATTTTAACGGGCACTTTTCTCCTGCTACGGGCATTTACGGGCAGGAGAAAAGTGCCCCAATTTTACGGGCCGTCCGTGAATATACGGACGGTTGGCAACACTGGTATTGGTTCATGTAGATTAGATTTGGTTTATGCTACTTGTACTGTGTATTAAATGTCAGTTGTCCCATATTAAAATTGTATTTTTACAGCAGCAGTAATTGATTTATGTTTTTGTTTCCACTTTTGTCACCTCTGATTGGTTTCTGCAACAACTTAAAAAAAAATGGAAGCAAAAATAGATATAAATTGAAATTAACTGAAGATTGATGAGCAAACTGATGTAAACTGACATAACCTGAATCTGTATTTTTCATTTCTTTCTTACTCCCTTCGCATCCAGACCAATTCTGACACTTTGCATGTAAATATCAGTTTAGAGATGCACAGGAGGTCAGGTGCCAGAATTATTTCTCTCACTCTGACGTTCGTGACAATACCTCACATGTGTGGTTCCATCACTGTTTTGAATGTGTGCAAGAGTAACGTATGCATTATGTGTGCAAGAGTAACGTATTTGTGCGTAAGCATGGGGGGACTTTACTTTTTTTTTTTAATTATTATTATTATTTATTATATACAAACATTTTTTTCACACTTTTATTTTTTTGGATGAACTTTATTGCTATCACAAGGGATAAACAACATCCCTTGTGACAACATGGGCTGTGACAGGTCCTCTTTGTGGAGAGCCCTGGGGTCTTTAAGGCTCTAAAAAAATTTCTGGCCTCCAATGCAGCCAATCGGACACAGATCAGTCTGATCGGCTACATCTCTAGCTGCTAAAATTTTCAGCCAGCGATTCCCTTTCTAGCAGAATTTTTTTTAGTTGCTGAACAGCCACTCGATCACTTCTACCCCCTGCCGCCACCTTTCCTGGGCACTGCCATCCAATTACAGAGCCTGTGAGCAAAGTGACCAGTTGCCCAGAACAGGAAGAGATGAACTGACATTGTTCCTCTCTCTCTATGACCTCGAAAACAAAAAGCAACAATTATGTTAGGCACTTGGTAGGAGGGAGTGACCAGGAGCACCGATGAGTGACCTGAGAAGAGGAAGATCTGGGCTGCTCTGTGCAAAACCCACTGCACAGGGCAGGTAAGTATAATATGCTTGTTATTTTTAAACAAAAAAAACAACAACACTTTAATATCACAATAACCCATCCATTCTTAAATGTGCTCCTACTATGGAGACTGGAAATTTAGAGTTAGGACCATAGTTTATAAAGAGGTCCCTTGGCATGGCCGCTGTAGCTTATGCATATATTTGCAATTGTGTGCAAACAAAACCCTCGGTTTTTAACCACCTCCCACCCTGCCACTGCACATATATGGTGAATTCACTTAAAAAAGAATGAATACTAATGTAAGTTAACCAAACAAAGGGTTAAAAAAATATAAACCACAAATGGTGCTGGTGCTTAAGGTGCAATGGACCAATTAACAAAAACAACAATGTGTAAAAATGATCATACAGGATGTGAAATAAAATCAAATAAAATAAAATAAGATTCCAACAATCCAAAATGTGGAGAGGGTAGGTCCTCTTCAATAGTGTTCAAATAAATATTAACTCACACAGTGGATCTGTCTTCCCACAATACACACATTGGTTTTTACCATGGAAATAGAAGCCGTTGCTTCACTGCGGTGATAGACATTCGTGTGAGCTCTTCTTTCTTGTCGCACTTTATTGATGTCAGTGAAGTAACGGCTTCTATTTCCGTGGTAAAAACCAATCTGTATTGTATTGTGGGAAGACAGATCCACTGTGTGAGTTGAAAGCCATCCATTGCCCATTGGAGGAGAAGGGATCAGCGCCAATACTTCACATCAATGATTGCCAAGCCGTTCTTTCTTATATATTCGGTAAGAGGCCAATACTGCTTTTTGCACCGGTGGTCTGTGCACGCTTGGAGGTGATTAATACAGGGATACGTTTATGCTGTAACAATAAGAGTATACTTACTGCACTTACCTTTTTCCGCCGGGTAAGGAGGAATTTCACCAGGTGGAGGGATATTCCAGTCACATTCACTTTATTGTTAATTGTCTAATTGGACTTGTCACATCACCTGCATTTAATATTTGTTTGAGCACTATTGAAGAGGACCCACCCTCTCCACATTTTGGATTGTTGGACTCTTATTTTATTTTATTTGATTTTATTTCACATCCTGTATGATCATTTTTACACATTGTTGTTTTTGTTAATTGGTCCATTGCACCTTAAGCACCAGCACCATTTGTGGTTTATATTTATTTAACCCTTTGTTTGGTTAACTTACATCAGTATTCATTATTTTTTAAGTGAATTCACCAAACAGTTGAAAAGCGCACCATTTATATTTAGCACATTATTTTTCACATTCTGGGAGCAGCCTTTCAAATATCAGCGCACCTTCTTTCTTACCAACTGCACATATATGGCCGGGTGGGCATTTCCTCCTTCTGAGTGGACGTTCCTGAATGTACTTCAGAAGGAGGGAGATTGCGTGCCCGCGCAGCTGCGCAATCCCGGTGTGCCTGTGTCCCCCAGACACAGAGCAACACTGCTCGACAGGAGTGCTCTGTGATTGGCCCTCCTGATCACATAACGGCTGTGTCCAATCACAGCTGTCATGTAATGTAAACACAGCCGTTGTAAGGGCGATTGGCTCTGCTTCTCCTCACAGCCTGTCAGTGAGGAGAATGAGAGCGGATCTGTGCTGCCAGCCGGGGGTCAGTGAGTTTACAGCACTTTTACTGCTTTGTACTCACTGATCACCCAGCTACTGTCCCCAAAATAGTGTCCTCAACACAGTGAAAACACCTGTCACACATCTGTCCCAGTAAAATAATCTGTCCCAGTGAACATCTGCCACATCTGTCTGTGATCATCTGCCAGATCTGTCTGTGATCATCTGGCGCACATCTGCCAGTGATCATCTGCCACATCTGTCTGTGATCATCTGGCGCACATCTGCCACATCTGCCTGTGATCATCTGGTACATCTGGCACATCTGTCTGTGATCATCTGGCGCACATCTGGTGCACATCATCTGCTGTGTCTGTCTGTGATCATCTGGCACATCTGTCTCTAATCATTTGGTGCACATCTGCCACATCTGTTGGTAATCATCTGGCGCACATTATCTGCCAAATCTGTCTGTAATCATCTGCCACATCTGTCTGATCCTCTGCCACATCTATCTGTAATCATCTGGCATTCATCATCTGCCACATCTGTCTGTAATCATCTGCCACATCTGTCTGTGATTTACCACATCTGTCCCAGTGAACATCTGCCACATCTGTCCCAGTGAACATCTATCACATCCCAGTGATCAACATCTGTCACACATCTGTCCCAGGAATCATCTGCACACATCTGCCCACATGGCTAAAAAATATCCAGGGCCTTCAAAAATGTGATAGGTACTCAAGAAAAAATGTGTCATTTATGCTGCTAGAACGCCTGACGGTGCTAGATGGATGTTGGGCCTCTGTAAGTGACCAGGCTGTGTAAAAGTCTCACACATGTGATATCACCATACTCAGGACAACTAACAGAATGTACTTTGGGGTGTCATCTTTGCTATATACATGCTATGTGTTAGAAATAACTTATAAATTGACAACTTTGTGCAAAAAACAAATACGCTTTCATTTTCTTTCCACATTCTCCAAAAACTTGTGGGAAAAAAATGACATGTTCAAAAGACTCATTATGCTTCGTAGAATATAGGTTGTGGTGTTTTCTTTCCAAAATGAGGTAATTTTGTGGGTAATTATATTGTCCTAATGCTCCAGGGCCTTCAAAAATGTGATAGTTACTCAGGAAATGAAATGTGTAATTTATGCCTTTAGAACGTCTGACGGTGCTACTTGGATGTTTGACCTCTGTATGTGGCCAGGCTGTGGAAAAGTCTCACACATGTGGTATCGCCATACTCAGGAGGAGTAGCAAAATATATTTTGGAATGTAATGGCAAGTTTATCTATGCCATGTGTAAGAAATACTTGTTAATATGACAATGTTGTGGGGAAAAAAAAAACTTATTGGCCTAAATTGATGTAGAAATTAGATTTTTTTACATTTTTGTATCGGATGTGTTTTAGAGCATAAAGTAAAAAATATATTTTTTTTTCCAAAATGGTCAGTCATTCTTGGTTTCTAGTAGGGATAGACCGATATGGTTTTTTCAGGGCCGATACCAATATTTTAGTCACAACGTATCGGTGTTAGCCGATATGGGCCGATATTTTGTACATTTAAAGTTTTGAAAAATAAAGACAATTTTTGACACAAATCTGGTACTGAACATGTTAATTTTTGTTTAGTGCTTAATAGCTGGCTTGCTGGCACCCTGTGGTGGGTGGCTGGCTGTCTGGCACCCTGTGGTAGGTGGCTGGCTGGTACCCTGTGGTGGGTGGGTGGCTGGCTGGCTAGCACCCTGTGGTGGGTGGCTGGCTGGCACCCTGTGGTGGCTGGCTGGCTGGCACCCTGTTGTGGGTGGGTGGCTCGCACAGGGGCTGTGGGTGGCTGGCTAGTACAGGGCCTGTGGGTGGCTGGCTGGCTGGTACAGTGCCTGTGGCTGGCTGGTACAGGGGGGTGGTTGGCTGGCTGTCACCCTGTGGCGGGTGGGTGGCTGGCACAGGGGGTGTGAGTGGCTGGCTGGAACAGGGCCTGTGGGTGGCTGGTACAGGGCCTGTGAGTGGCTGGCTGTCTGGCACCCTGTCTGTGGGTGGCTGGCTGGCTGGCTCCCGGTGTTGGGATGGGTGGCTGACTGGCTTTCTGGTACAGTGCTTGTGGCTGGCTGGTACAGGGCCTGTGGATGTGGGTGGCTGGCTGGCACCGGGCTGCTGTAGGTGGGTGTATGGCTGTGATACACTCCCGCGAGACTAGTTCCAACTCCAGACGAGGCTGTCCAAGGCGAGGGAGGCGGCCTAAGAAGGCAGAATAACGTCACGAAAATATCAGCGTTCTCGCCCAGTTCTGGGCCAATACCGATATATCGGGGAAAGTGCATAACGGCCTCCGATATATCAGCCTTGCCAATAATTGGTCTATCATTTCTAGCACAAAAAAAACTGCAGAGGTTCTCAAAAACCACCAAAAAAAGTTATTTTTGTGGGGAGAAAATGACATCAATACTATTTGGGTACAGTGTTGCACCATTGTGCAATTGTCAGCTAAAACAACACAGTGCTGTATCGCAATAAAATGGCCTGGTCATGAAGGGGGGTAAACCTTCCAACCCTGAAGTGGTTAAAAGAGCATTTTATATACAAATATATAGATCAGACTAAATTGAGGGACAAATAAGGAGGAAAGAGGGGCAGAGGGACTTTGTTCCACATCGGGTACAGTTGGGATCTATGCACACCTGGTAACGGTGTTCTATCAGAATACCGCTACCCATCAGAAAATGCAGCGGAAGTGACGTTGCGCACAAAATTGCTCATTGTGCATGTGCTATGCGTTCCAACAAGACCGCTATGCGTTTTAATAGATTTCCTAATGTGAAAGAACAGGAAGGCGGCAGCAGACATCTTCTTACACCCAGGCAAGTCTTCAATTTCATATATATAAATAAAGCTGCGCTAACAAATGAAACAGTCCATGTGAATGTCCATAAATGAAAGGGAAAAATGATGACCCTTGTGCAGGTACCGCTTACCAGATTCCAATCATTAAAGAGCCAAGAAATTAAAGGCAGAGTCTTCAAATGTGGAACACAGCAAGCTTCATAGGGCTCCGATGTAAATCTCCTCAGTGGTATATGAATAGAAGGAGAAAAACAACACCATAGTGTAAACCAGTAACAAAAATGGGAAAAAATGCGTTGTGACTTGTGCGGGTACCGCTTACCAGAAGTAGCAGATACTGTAGCCAAAATAATGGGAACCGAATCCACAGACCTCAGAAGGCAGCAACCCGTACCGTGGTGATGCAGGTGTCCAGGGATACGTTTAAATGAGGAAAAAAAAGGCAAACGCCATAGCGTAAAACCATAAAACAAACGATGATAACACCCAAATAGTGATAACTAAAAATCCAATAGTGGTGAATAGTGACAGCCACCACCGAAGAGGGTAGGTTCCCTTATAGACTGTACCAAGAAGTTTAAGCAGGTAGTGAGATAAACCGCTTACCAGATAGACTAGAAGGTAGACGTATAATAGAACCTAGAGGGCACCAGTGAGAATGGGTACTCTTACCAGCTCCAGATATTAATTGAGCGGGGGTTCAAAGTGACGCTGGACAACACTCCTGATAGCGCTCGTCAACCAGACTCAGGGAGGGATGCAGGTTACCCAAGAAATGAGGAGGGGAGAGCCATAGCATAAAATCCAACGACTATTTATTGACACAAAAATGTATTGCACTTACAAATATCAGACGACAAGGAACGTAGATGAGAGGGGTTGGAGGGAGGTAACAGCCGCCGGCCGGACGGCTCCGCTGGCCCGTCCTTCACAACAAGTAGGTGGGTGTGACGTCAGCACGCCGTGACCTGACTAGTTTCATCAAAGATGATTTTTTCAAAGGTACGGGCGGCGTGCTGACGCCACCTATAAATATAGTTGAATCGATGACCGGAAGTTCCTTTTCGGCCATTTTCGTTATTTAACGTCACGAAAATATCAGCGTTCTCGCCCAGTTCTGGGCCAATACCGATATATCGGGGAAAGTGCATAACGGCCTCCGATATATCAGCCTTGCCAATAATTGGTCTATCATTTCTAGCACAAAAAAAACTGCAGAGGTTCTCAAAAACCACCAAAAAAAGTTATTTTTGTGGGGAGAAAATGACATCAATACTATTTGGGTACAGTGTTGCACCATTGTGCAATTGTCAGCTAAAACAACACAGTGCTGTATCGCAATAAAATGGCCTGGTCATGAAGGGGGGTAAACCTTCCAACCCTGAAGTGGTTAAAAGAGCATTTTATATACAAATACAGTGGGTACGGAAAGTATTCAGACCCCCTTAAATTTTTCACTCTTTGTTATATTGCAGCCATTTGCTAAAATCATTTAGGTTCATTCTTCTTCCTCATGAATGTACACATAGCACCCCATACTGACAGAAAAACACAGAATTGTTGACATTGTTGCAGATTTATTAAAAAAGAAAAACTGAAATATCACATGGTCCTAAGTATTCAGACCCTTTGCTCAGTATTTAGTAGAAGCCCCCTTTTGATCTAATACAGCCAGGAGTCTTTTTGGGAAAGATGCAACAAGTCTTTCACACCTGGATTTGGGGATCCTCTGCCATTCCTCCTTGCAGATCCTCTCCAGTTCTGTCAGGTTGGATGGTAAACGTTGGTGGACAGCCATTTTTTAGGTCTCTCCAGAGATGCTCAATTGGGTTTAAGTCAGGGCTCTTGCTGGGCCATTCAAGAACAGTCACAGAGTTGTTGTGAAGCCACTCCTTCCTTATTTTAGCTGTGTGCTTAGGGTCATTGTCTTGTTGGAAGGTAAACCTTCGGCCCAGTCTGAGGTCCAGAGCACTCTGGAGAAGGTTTTTGTCCAGGATAACCCTTATACTTGGCCGCATTCATCTTTCCCTCAATTGCAACCAGTCGTCCTGTACCTGCAGCTGAAAAACACCCCCACAGCATGATGCTGCCACCACCATGCTTCACTGTTGGGACTGTATTGGACAGGTGATGAGCAGTGCCTGGTTTTCTCCACACATACCGCTTAGAATTAAGGCCAAAAAGTTCTATTTTGGTCTCATCAGACCAGAGAATCTTATTTCTCACCATCTTGAAGTCCTTCAGGTGTTTTTTAGAAACTCCATGCGGGCTTTCATGTGTCTTACACTGAGGAGAGGCTTCCGTCGGGCCACTCTGCCATAAAGCCCCGACTGGTGGAGGGCTGCAGTGATGGTTGACTTTCTACAACTTTCTCCCATCTCCTGACTGCATCTCTGGAGCTCAGCCACAGTGATCTTTGGGTTCTTCTTTACCTCTCTCACCAAGGCTCTTCTCCCCCGATAGCTCATTTTGGCCAGATGGCCAGCTCTAGGAAGGGTTCTGGTCGTCCCAAACGTCTTCCATTTGAGGATTATGGAGGCCACTGTGCTCTTAGGAACCTTAAGTGCAGCAGAAATCTTTTTGTAACCTTGGCCAGATCTGTGCCTTGCCACAATTCTGTCTCTGAGCTCTTCAGGCAGTTCCTTTTGACCTCATGATTCTCATTTGCTCTGACATGCATTGTGATCTGGAAGGTCTTATATAGACAGGTGTGTGGCTTTCCTAATCAAGTCCAATCAGTATAATCAAACACAGCTGGACTCAAATGAAGGTGTAGAACCATCTCAAGGATGATCAGAAGAAATGGAAAGCACCTGAGTTAAACATATGAGTGTCACAGCAAAGGGTCTGAATACTTAGGACCATGTGATATTTCAGTTTTTCTTTTTTAATAAATCTGCAACAATGTCAACAATTCTGTGTTTTTCTGTCAGTATGGGGTGCTATGTGTACATTCATGAGGAAGAAGAATGAACTTAAATGATTTTAGCAAATGGCTGCAATATAACAAAGAGTGAAAAATTTAAGGGGGTCTGAATACTTTCCGTACCCACTGTATATAGATCAGACTAAATTGAGGGACAAATAAGGAGGAAAGAGGGGCAGAGGGACTTTGTTCCACATCGGGTACAGTTGGGATCTATGCACACCTGGTAACGGTGTTCTATCAGAATACCGCTACCCATCAGAAAATGCAGCGGAAGTGACGTTGCGCACAAAATTGCTCATTGTGCATGTGCTATGCGTTCCAACAAGACCGCTATGCGTTTTAATAGATTTCCTAATGTGAAAGAACAGGAAGGCGGCAGCAGACATCTTCTTACACCCAGGCAAGTCTTCAATTTCACACTTATTTTAGCAGTGAACTCCCCTTATACACTGAAATAGTCTATTTCACCGTGACTGAGTGAAACAGTCTATTTCACTATATACAGTGGGTACGGAAAGTATTCGGACCCCCTTAAATTTTTCACTCTTTGTTATATTGCAGCCATTTGCTAAAATCATTTAAGTTCATTCTTCTTCCTCATGAATGTACACATAGCACCCCATACTGACAGAAAAACACAGAATTGTTGACATTTTTGCAGATTTATTAAAAAAGAAAAACTGAAATATCACATGGTCCTAAGTATTCAGACCCTTTGCTCAGTATTTAGTAGAAGCCCCCTTTTGATCTAATACAGCCAGGAGTCTTTTTGGGAAAGATGCAACAAGTCTTTCACACCTGGATTTGGGGATCCTCTGCCATTCCTCCTTGCAGATCCTCTCCAGTTCTGTCAGGTTGGATGGTAAACGTTGGTGGACAGCCATTTTTAGGTCTCTCCAGAGATGCTCAATTGGGTTTAAGTCAGGGCTCTGGCTGGGCCATTCAAGAACAGTCACGGAGTTGTTGTGAAGCCACTCCTTCGTTATTTTAGCTGTGTGCTTAGGGTCATTGTCTTGTTGGAAGGTAAACCTTCGGCCCAGTCTGAGGTCCAGAGCACTCTGGAGAAGGTTTTTGTCCAGGATATCCCTGTACTTGGCCGCATTCATCTTTCCCTCGATTGCAACCAGTCATCCTGTCCCTGCAGCTGAAAAACACCCCCACAGCATGATGCTGCCACCACCATGCTTCACTGTTGGGACTGTATTGGACAGGTGATGAGCAGTGCCTGGTTTTCTCCACACATACCGCTTAGAATTAAGGCCAAAAAGTTCTATTTTGGTCTCATCAGACCAGAGAATCTTATTTCTCACCATCTTGGAGTCCTTCAGGTGTTTTTTTAGCAAACTCCATGCGGGCTTTCATGTGTCTTACACTGATGAGAGGCTTACGTCGGGCCACTCTGCCATAAAGCCCCGACTGGTGGAGGGCTGCAGTGATGGTTGACTTTCTACAACTTTCTCCCATCTCCTGACTGCATCTCTGGAGCTCAGCCACAGTGATCTTTGGGTTCTTCTTTACCTCTCTCACCAAGGCTCTTCTCCCCCGATAGCTCAGTTTGGCCGGACGGCCAGCTCTAGGAAGGGTTCTGGTCGTCCCAAACGTCTTCCATTTGAGGATTATGGAGGCCACTGTGCTCTTAGGAACCTTAAGTGCAGCAGAAATCTTTTTGTAACCTTGGCCAGATCTGTGCCCTGCCACAATTCTGTCTCTGAGCTCTTCAGGCAGTTCCTTTGACCTCATGATTCTCATTTGCTCTGACATGCATTGTGATCTGGAAGGTCTTATATAGACAGGTGTGTGGCTTTCCTAATCAAGTCCAATCAGTATAATCAAACACAGCTGGACTCAAATGAAGGTGTAGAACCATCTCAAGGATGATCAGAAGAAATGGAAAGCACCTGAGTTAAATATATGAGTGTCACAGCAAAGGGTCTGAATACTTAGGACCATGTGATATTTCAGTTTTTCTTTTTTAATAAATCTGCAACAATGTCAACAATTCTGTGTTTTTCTGTCAGTATGGAGTGCTATGTGTACATTCATGAGGAAGAAGAATGAACTTAAATGATTTTAGCAAATGGAGGGGACTCCCCCCCACCCCCTCCTCCCGCGGCTCTGCCTGGGTTTCCCGTTCCACTGGGAGACCCGAGCAACCAGCCGCCACGTCCCCCTGCTGGTTGGAGTCCCGAACAAAGCCAGATTCGGCTTTGATCGGGTCTCTGATGTAATAACCTAGAAGCAACGTCGCAACGTCACTTAAGATTTACCCGGCTGCGAACGGCGCCGATTTAAAAAAAACTTTCAGTATTCAAAAATGCAGATTTCGCCATTTTGAATACTTTGAATTGCAGTGGAGTGGTTTGGGGTCTTTTAGACCCCAGATCCCTCCATAAAGAGTACCTGTCACTGCCTATTACTGTCACAAGGGATGTTTACATTGCTTGTGACAGCAATAAAAGTGATCAGATTTGTATTTATTTTTTTTAAAAACAGTGCTAAAAATAAAAATTTAAATACGCGCACGAAAGAAAATGCACAAGTAAGTCGCGCCCGCAAATGAAAACTGTGTTCCAACCACATATGTGAGGTATCACCGCAATCGCCAGAGCAAGAATTCTAGAAAAAGAACTCTGTAACTCTATGGTAACAGTTAAACTTTTTTAAATCATCGCATATGTAGATTTTGAAGTACCATAGTTTGTCGCCATTCCACAAGTGTGCGCAATTTAAAAACCGTAACATATTAGGTATCTATTTACTTGGCGTGACATCATCTTTCACAATATACAAACAAATTGGGCTAACTTTACTGTTTAGTTTTTCATAAATGCAGTGAAATGTATTTTTTCCCAAAAAATTCAGTCTCAAAGACCGCTGCGCAAATACTGTGTGAAAAAAAATATTGCAACAACTGCCAATTTTTTCTCCAGAGTCTTTGCTAGATATAACAATAAATACATATATAATGTTTGGCGGTTCTAAGTAATTTTCTAGCAAAAAATACAGATTTTACTTGTAAACAACAAGTGTCAGAAATAGGCCTGGTCCTTAAGTGGTTGAACTAATCCTAAAAAGCAGCTCTATCCTCCTCCCACCACCGACCCTCATTGAATATAAAGGCCCCCGTGAGCTGCACCTGCTCCATTCAAACCCCCACCAAACCAGCCAGGGCCCACCCCTTCCCTTTCATAGTGCCGCTGAACAGATGGCCCCGCCCATTTCTTCACCTCGCCTTACGCCCATCATATTTCCAGCTTTACATGTGATCCGGTGTTGTTAATTGAGAAAATGTGCCTTCAGACAGCAGCTATCTGGGCCCATATGGTTGGCTCTTGGTGGTGCCCCTATCCTTAAATTAATCAATGGCGGCGGGGAGGACTATGTGGACATAAACAGAAGCTCAACATGGGCATACAGTATATCTGGCTCTAGTAGTTGCGATTTGCAACACAGCAGGTCCCTAGCTATAGGACGTTTGATACTGAACACAAAGTGATTACCCTCACTTTTATGCAAATGACTACCCGTTACCCTATGAGCTTCCTGTAAACTCACAATAGTCCTCCTCCTTAAGTATCAAGAAAGTTGAGATTTATGTCTCACCATATAATGTACAGATAAGTCTAATAATAGCTCCAGATGAAGCTTTCCGAAGCAAAGCGAAACATGTTGAGCAAAACACTAAATACTGTACGGTGAAAAATGAATCACGACTTCAGTTGACCCTGTTGGCCGGCACCTTGTATAATTGGGTATCCGTCAGCAGGAATCTCCTGATGCGAAGTATTTTTTTGATTGCTTTCCAATTGTAAATTTCTCTGTATATTAAGTTGTATGTAAATTGAGGTTTATCCTCTTACGGACCGCTATACTTTACAATGTAGACCATTTATGGGTCTTTTGTCTTATTCAACACAAGATTGTTTGTTTGTATCAGTCTACGATTTTAATCGATATCTTAAATAAAAGTGATTTTATAGAATCAGTGTGCCCGAAATCCTTTTTTCCCAATCCTTCCATTTCTAATGATCCGGTGTTGTGCTGAAATAGGTTTCCCCTTGCTTTCGGCTATGATCGGAACTCCGCCCCTCCAGCCTGATGTAATCCAGCTCCTCCCAGCTCTGCTTCTCCAGCCGATCAATACTCCGCTCCAGCTCCGCCCATTGTCTCTCGGTGAAATCTTTTCACAAAAGACTACAGCACTTTATTCACCCTGATCCCGCCCCCCATGCATGGCCCCGATGCAGCCATTCAGTGTCTGGATAATAGTGAAACATTAAACACAGGTATATGAGATGATATAATGGCACAAGGCACACATACATGTTACATGTATGTGAAGATGAGAGGCTCTATTCAATGCAAATACCATCACTAGAAGACAGATAATGATCACACATACATGAAGGGTATAAAAAGTGTTGTCACCCTCCCTGGACTCTCTTAGTAACATTGCTGCTGTCAGATTTGGTTTCTCCAGCTTTTCAAGTGTTAATCCTTTCATGTCCTTTTCTGACATTTACTGCTTGCAAGAAAACATCTGTATTTTTTGCTATAAAATGACTTAGAACCCCAAACATTATATATATATATTTTAGCCTGGAGAATAAAATGGCGGTCAATGCAATATTATATGTCGCACAGTATTTGCATAGCGGTCTTTCAAACGCAATTTTTTGTGACTAAATACACTTTCATGAATTAGAAAAAACAAAACTATAAAGTTAGTCCAATTTTTTGTATAATGTGAAAGATAATTTTACACCGAGTAACTAGATAGCTAAAATGTCACGCTTTAAAACTGCGCACGTTAGTGGAATGGCGACAAACTACGGTGCTTAAAAATCTCCATAGGCGACGCTTTAAAAAATTGTAATGGTTACCAGTTTAGAGTTACAGAGGAGGTCTAGCATAGTTGCCAACATTTGAAAAAAAAAACCAGGGACACTTTGCAGCACAGCTTTTAATTACTTACCACACCCACTTCCCTGAAGCTCCGCCCACTCCGCATAATTAATCTCCGCCTACTTATCAGATTATAGGGTCTACTTCATAAAGAGAGAATTACAGGAAATTGAAAAGGGAATTGAAAACTTAAGGCCAAAGTAGCAGAGTTGGAATAATTCTCCCATTCAGCTGCACTACTTCTGCCTAAAGTTTAAAATTCTCATCACAATTCCCTGCAATTCTAAAGTGTGAAATGGGTTCAGGTGTGACCATACAAAATATGGAATATGTAAATATAAATAAAGTGCGAGGTGTAAATAAGTACGATTATACTATCTGGTATAATTAGGTTTTATTGTACTTATTTACACCTTGCACTTTATTTAGATTTACTTATTCCATTTTTTGTATGGTCACACCTGAGCACATTTCACACTTTATTCACCTGTCTTTGAATTCAGCCCTCTGTAGGGTGATAATTTTCATTTACATAAAACAATGTGGCATCCTTTCCTTCCTAACACATTACCCAGTCCATACCAGTATAGATCCTAACACATTACCCAGTCTATACCAGTATAGATCCTAACACATTACCCAGTTCACACCAGTATAGATCCTAACACATTACCCAGTCCATACCATCCTAACACATACCAAGTCCATACCAGTATAGATATCCAGCATGAGCTTTTTCCCATTGAGGATTGAGGTCTGTTTTCATTTTTTTGAGCAATATATATATATATATATGCACACACATACACGGATATGTACACACATTTATCTAGAGCTAGAAAACTATATATATGTATCAATTAACAGGTGTATAAATGATATCTATAAAAAAACATTATTAATAGTAGTAATTAATGGAGTGTGAGGCCTCCAGCTTGTCGGAAGGTGCTCTGCCTCCCCCTGCTGGCGGATTTTGGAAAGTGCACCATGCTGACACCCTGCCTTCGGTGACACGTTACATTTGCGACAGGCAGGAAGAGTGAGCGGGCACAGAGAGAGAGAGACAACCTGCTGCCAGAACTACAACTCCTAGCTGGGGTGAGAGCGACACTGTGTGGCACAAAATTAAAAAAAAAAAAAAACATTTTTTTTTTTAAATGATTTACAATGTCCCTGATTAACAGGGACACTGTAAAATACCCGGGACAGGCTCCTATTTGCCGGGATTGTCCCGGGAAAAATGGGACAGTTGACAGGTATGGGTCTAGCACTAGAATTATTGCTCTCACTCTAATGATCGCAGACAATACCCATGTGTGGTTTGAACACCGTTTACATATGCCTGGCAAATTAACTGCTTCCGGACCAGCCATCGCATTTTACTGCAGCAAGCTGGCTCTCCCACGCAAACCACCGTAGTATTACGGCGGCTCACGGGAGCGGTCCCTGGGCGCGCATGCCGCCCATTCTCCTCCCCCGCAGCTTGGCTATGGGTCCTCTGGTCGCGATGGCCGCCAGAAACCCGACGATCGCTGTGGGGAGTGACAGGGGAGTGACAGAAGGTGGTGTGCCGTTGTAAACACGGCACACCGCTCCTCTGTCACTGACAGAAGCAGGGCTCCTGTCATCCTGTGATTTCGGATCACAGGAGCCCTGCTTCTATGTTCACTATCCGCCCCCCCCCACAGTTAGAATCACTCCCTAGGTACACATTTAACCCTTTGTTCACCCCTGGTGTTAACCCCTTCACTGCCAGTGCCATTATTACTGTAACAGTGCATCCCCCAAAAGTGTCAAAAATGTCAGTTAGGGTTCCGGGTCAGTTAGATTGTAACAGTAATAGAGAGTGACAGGTATTCTTTATGGAGGGATCTGGGGCCTAAAAGACCCCAAACCCCTCCTCTGCACTTAAAAGTATTCAAAACAACAAGTTTGGCTTTTTTGAATGCTGTAACTTTTTTTTAAATCTGGGGACTTTAAGGCTCCATTAATCGAAAGTGATGTCATGACATTGTGTCTCGGTTTCTACATGGGAGACCCGATCAAAGCCCAATCTGGCTTTGATTGGCTCTTTGGCCAGCCGGTTGACGTGCCAGCTGGTAGCTCACTTCCCCCGGTGGGACTGGAGAGCCGGGGGCGAGCTGTGGAAGGTTCCCTTTAATAACAACCAAGCGGCTACTCAGCCACATCAGTTATTATTGCAAGAAAGCAAACCGCCGCCTCCAAACAACAGTACCGGGGTGTTCTCTGTAACTGCAGGCCTAACCCCGGTACAACCCCTTGAAACCAAGGCTTCATATTTGCAATCCCTCCGTGTGAAGAGGTTAAAGATTCAGACCCCCCCCCCTCCCCTTACCTGAGTGGCCATCACTTGTGCCACCCCAACTAAAGTATGCTCACCCTTTTTCCCCTTCCCAGGACTCATTTTGGGGAAGGAAAGCAGGGAAACTCACAGAAACATTTCTGCTATCAGATCTGGTTTCCCACCCAATAGAGCTTCCATGGCACTTGATGGGTGAAAAACACTTGTACAGTATATGGTTTCCCTGCTCCATACTCCATATAGACCATAATCACTCTTCCTTCTTTCATTTGTCCCTTTCTGTCCAGGGTAACCCGATTCTGATAACAAGCTGTCTATTGCTATCAGATCTGGTTTCCCCCCACCAATATAGCTTCCATGGCACTTGATGGGTAAAAAACACCGGTATATAGTTTGTATAAGTGTTTTTAACACATCAAGTGCCATGAAAGCTATATGGGGGGGGGGGAGAGAGAACAAATATGATAGCAATAGACAGCTTGCTATCAGAATCTGTTTTCCCTGGACAGTCAGGGGATGGGGTAAGAAGGAAGCGAAGATAATCTAAAGAGTATAGTAGTTACACACACCATACAGAATTGATTTTAACGCGTGAAGTGCCGTGGATGCTATATTGGGGGGGGGGGGGGGGTACCAGATCTGATAGCAATAAACAGCTTGTTATCAGAATCAGTTTACCCTGGATAGAAAGGGACGAATGAAAGAAGGAAGAGTGATTATGGTCTATATGGAGTATGGAGCAGTCAGGGAAACCATATACAAGCGTTTTTCACCCATCAAGTGCCATGGAAGCTCTATTGGGTAGGAAGCCAAATCTGACAGCAGAAATGTTTCTGTGAGTTTCCCAGCTTTCCTTCTCTAGAATCCTGGGAAGGGGAAAAAGGGTCAACATACTTTAGTTGGGGTGGCACAAGTGATGGCCACTCAAGTAAGGGGAGGGGTTTGAATCGGTATAACCCCTTCACGCCGAGAGATTGCAAATATGAAGCCTCAGTTTCAAGGGGTTGTACCATGGTTATGCCTGCAGCTACAGGGATCACCCCGGTACCGTTGTTTGGAGCCGGCGGTTAGCTTTCTTGCAATAATAACCGATGTGGCTGAGTAGCGGCTTGGTTGTTATTAAAGGGAATGGGCGGGGACAACCACCCCCATGGCCTTCCACAGCTCGCCCGGCTCTCCAGTCCCACCGGGGGAAGCGAGCTACCAGCTGGCACGTCCATCGGCTGGCCAAAGAGCCAAACAAAGCCAGATTGGGCTCTGATCGGGTCTCCCATGTAGAAACTGAGATGCGATGTCATGACATCACTTTTGGTTACTGGAGCCATAAAGTCCCCAGATTTAAAAAAAAGTTACAGCATTAAAAACAGCCAAACTTGGTGTTTTGAATACTTTTAAGTGCAGAGGAGGGGTTTGGGGTCTTTTAGGGCCCAGATACCTCCATAAAGAGTACCTGTCACTCTCTATTACTGTCACAAGGGATGTTTACATTCCTTGTGACAGCAATAAAAGTTATCAAAATATATATATATTTTTTAAAGGGGACCGTGTAAAAAAAAAAGAAAAAAAAATTATAAAGTGCCTTGTCCCTCCGTGTATGTGCACAGAAGCAAATGCATATATAACCACTTCTGGAGCAGAAGGATTTGCCCCCTTAATGACCGGGCCACTTTTTGTGATTCCGCACTGCGTTGCTTTAACTGACAACTGCGCGGTCGTGGGACGCTGTACACAAATACAATTTATGTCCTTTTTGTCCCACAAACAGAGCTTTCTTTTGGTGGTATTTGATCACCTGTGCGATTTTTTGATCATGTGCTATAAACAAAAAAAGAACGACAATTTAAAAAAAAAAAAAGCAGTGTTTTTCACTTTCTGCTATATAACATTCCCAATAAAAAAAATGTAAAAATCTAATTTTTTCATCATTTTTGGCCAATTAGTATTCTGCCACATATTTTTGGTAAACAAAATCCCAATAAGTGTATTTAGATTATTTTGCGCAAAAGTTATCACGTCTACAAACTGGGGGAAAGATTTGTCATTTTTATTTTTTTTTACTAGTAACGGCGGCGATCTGCGATTTTTAGCGGGACTGTGACATTGTGGCGGACAGATCGGAACCCTAACTGACATTTTTTGACACTTTTGGGGGGTGCACTGTTACAGTAATAATGGCACTGGCAGTGAAGGGGTTAACACTAGGGGTGATCAAAGGGTTAAATGTGTACCTAGGGAGTGATTCTAATATTGCAACGACCGCAATTTTATTCTCTAGTCTAGGCTAAAATATATATATATATATATAATGTTTGGGGTTCTAAATCATTTTGGAGAAACCAAATCTGACAGCAGCAATGTTACTGAGAGAGTCCAGGGAGGGTGACAACACTTTGTATACCCTTCATGTATGTGGGATCATTTCTGTCTTCTAGTGATGGTATTTGCATTGAATAGAGCCTCTCATCTTCACATTCATGTAACATGTATGTGTGCCTGGTGCCATTATATCATCTCATATACCTGTGTTTAATGTTTCACTATTATCCAGACACTGAATGGCTGCATCGGGGGCGCGCACGGGGGCGGGATCAGGGTGAATAAAGTGCTTGTAGTGTTTTGTAAAAGGATTTCACGGAGAGACAATGGGCGGAGCTGGAGCGGAGTACTGATCGGTTGGAGAGGCAGAGCTGGGAGGAGCTGGGTTACATCAGGCTGGAGGGGCGGAGTTCCGATCACAGCCGAAAGCAAGGGGGAACCTATTTCGGCAAAACACCGGCCCCGCCCCCTGCTCTGTGTTTGTGCTCGAAGGTGGCTGTCCCCGCCCACCCGGCTGCTCGCGGACAAGAGCTGCCCTCGGCTGCTGGGATGAGCGGAGCGCGTTCCCGCGAGATGCTGCAGCTGTGGTGATCGGAGGTGAGGGGGAGCGCGCCCGGTGACAGGTGGGGGTGGGGGGAATGTGTGTCTGCGGGGAGCCGGGAGCCGGGATGCGGTGAGGTAGGATGGAGAGTGTGCGGCCGGTATGTGTGATCTCCGGGGAGGGGGGGGGGTCCTCTGCCCATTGTGTGTCTGGGAGGACTCCATCCGGTGCACCGCACACAATGGACTGCACATTGTACACGGAGCATCCAGTGCGACCCCCGCTAGGTGCATGTCTGATCATTGATGACCCCCGTACATTGGAGGAGCAACATCTCCGGTACACCGTGACGTCATCACTGAGCACCATGATGGTACAAGGATCGGGGGCGGTGTATGGGGACAATACAACCTGTGCACCCTACAGTGTGATGTCATCACCGACTCCTCACCTCTGGGGACAATGCAAGGGGATGGTTTGCCAGGGACAATGCAAGGGGATGGTGTGCCAGGGACAATGCAAGGGGATAGTGTGTCGGGGATGGTGTGCCAGGGACAATGCAAGGGGTCCCTATAGTACATGGCTCATTTCATTGCTTTATTACACATAGACCTGATGCCCACCCTGTGTACTGAGGGCCACACCTGGCACCTGTGCCCTCCTCGGGTCCTCTCCTGTGCCCTCCTCAGGTCCTCTGTGGTCTGGGTCCTCTCCTGTGCCCTCCTCAGGTCCTCTCCTGTGCCCTCCTCAGGTCCTCTGTGGTCTGGGTCCTCTCCTGTGCCCTCCTCGGCTCCTCTCCTCTCCTGTGCCCTCCTCGGCTCCTCTCCTCTCCTGTGCCCTCCTCGGCTCCTCTCCTGTGCCCTCCTCGGCTCCTCTCCTGTGCCCTCCTCGGCTCCTCTCCTGTGCCCTCCTCGGCTCCTCTCCTGTGCCCTCCTCGGCTCCTCTCCTGTGCCCTCCTCGGCTCCTCTCCTGTGCCCTCCTCGGCTCCTCTGTGGTCTGGGTCCTCTCCTGTGCCCTCCTCGGCTCCTCTCCTGTGCCCTCCTCGGCTCCTCTCCTGTGCGCTACATCTCTTGTCTCTTCCTCTGCTCTTTATCATGGATCTCACTGGGAGAAATATTAAGTGTTACTAAACCCACAACAGCACAACAGTAAAATCAGTGTGTATATGCAGTAAAGTATGCTTGCTATATTCACTGTGGAACCTAAGGGGTTAATCCGTAAAAAGGCTGTTTGAGCTCTGATCCTTCCCTTCTTCCACTGTCCCCAAACCATCTGCTGGCAGTACAGAACCTTGGGGGCACTCTGCACATGATAAAAGTTTGTGTGTGTGTTTTTTTCTTTTTTGGAGGCTGGCCCAGTGCTGATCAAATGCAATCAGCACTATCCAGACAGAGGGTCAGGGGTCCTGCAGCCTCATAGGACAGTCAGAGGAGAATGAAAACTCATCCTATAAGCTTTAACCAGACACTGATAGAAGTCACAAGACTGCTATATACTGCTGATGAGAAAAAGTATTTAGCAGTTTATATTTCCTAAAAATATTGTATGTCCATGTACTGTGGGAGATCAGATATAGTGAATTCAGGGTCCTGGGTTTTGTCCCCCTGTATATTGAGGCTCCATTCACATCTAGGCGTTTTTGGGCTTTAAGGATCAGCTCTAAAAACGCCCAACAAGACCAATCTAGTTAATTTCAATGGTCCCTATTCACATCTGAGCGTTCCTTCGCCTTAACCACTTGGCTACTGGGCATTTAAACCCCCCTCCTGCCCAGGCCAATTCTCAGCTTTCAGCGCTGTCACATTTTGAATGACAATTGTGCGGTCATGCAACTCCATTTTTTTTTTTTTTCAAACAAATAAAGCTTTCCTTTGTGGTATTTATTCACTACTGGGATTTTTATTTTTTGCTGAACAAAGGACCAAAAATTTTGAAAAAACAAAAACAGTTTTTTATAGTTTTGATATAAAATTTTGCAAACAGGTAATTTTTTCTCCTTTTAATGTGCGCTGAGTCTGCACTGATGGGGAATAATGGGTGGCAGTGATAGGCGGGACTGGTGGGCAATGATAGGTGGCACTGACCTGCACTGGTAGGTGACACTGGGGCACAGATGATCCCCCTCCTCTTCAGGACCCCGATGTCCCTCTGAGAGCAGCCAGTGATCTGCTTTTCTTTCTCCTCACGCTGACAATGTGAGGAGAAAAAAAAAAAGTTGGTCTCCGGCTGCTGTTTACATCACGTGATCAGCTGTCATTGGCCGATAGCTGATCACTTGGTAAGGGACCGGGATTGGCCCCTTACTTAGATCTGTGATCAGCTGAGTCTCATGAACTCGCTGATCACAGAGCGAGCCGCGCGCAGGCAGCTCATGCACGGGAGAACGTACATGGATGTCCTCCCGGCAATTAACCACTTATGGAAAGATTTGCCCCCTTAATGACCAGGCCATATTTTCGATTTGGCACTGCGTTATTTTATCGGACAATTGTGCGGTCGTGCGACGCTGTACCAAAAAAAAAAAAAAAAATTGACGTCCTTTTTTTCCCACAAATAGAGCTTTCTTTTGGTGGTATTTGATCACCTGTGCGACTTTTTTTTTTTTTTTTCCATTATAAACAAAAAAGAGCGACCATTCTGAAAAAATATTTTTCACATTCTGCTATATAACCTTCCCCCAAAAAATCTAAAAATCTAATTTTTTTTAACATTTTAGGCCAATTTGTTTTCTGCTACATATTTTTAGTAAAAAAAAAAAAAAATCACAATAAGCGTATTTTGATTGGTTTGTGCAAAAGTTATCCCGTCTACTAACTACGGCAAAGATGTAATTTTTATTTATTTATTTATTTTTTTACTAGTAATGGCGGTGATCTGCATTTTTTTTTTTTTTTTTTTCCCCTCTGGATTGCGGCGGACAGATCAGAGCCCTAACTGACATTTGCTGCGAGTCTGCGCGGAGGCCTGATGATGAGTTTCTAACGCATGTCTCCATTATGCATTTGAGTGGTAGATGTGTGATTTCATATCTACAGAATATTAAAGTTTTTTTTTTTGGGCTTCACTTACACTTGGCCTCCATTCATGGTTTTGCTGCGTTTTGTCGCGGTCAAAGCGTTCCTATTCTGACCGTGTTTCTTCCGCGTTCAGGAGAGGGAGGTTGAGTGAGGTTTAATCTCACCTAACCATAGCGGCTCCTAAATTCTGCTAATTGACACATTCGCTTTTATGGAGTTGAGTTTAGGAGCTTTGGCAAAAAAAGAAAAACTCCTCAGGAACTGCTGGTGTACATGAAGCGGAAATGTATAGATTTGCCTCCAGCTCGTACATTAGGATTTTGGTAAAAGGTAGTGAGGCCTAAACAATTGTACAGATTTCTTATTGCAGTTCATACTTGATGTGTGTACATCTATGTCATGGGGCCTGTGATAAGAACACAAGTTTGAGGTGAAGGTGAACAACTGACTCCTATGAGAGCCTAGAGCACATGTGTCAAACACAAGGCCCGCAGGCCGAATGCGGCCCGCCAGGCCATTTCATGTGGCCCTCACACCTCTCCTGCGGCACCCCCCTCATCTCCACCCCACCCTATGTCAGCAGTCGGGAACAGAGAGGAGGACAGGACTCTTCCTACAGATCCTGCACTTATCCAAGTAGCCGCAGCACCCCCTCATCTCCTCCTCCATTGGACTCACAATGCAGCTGACTCCAGCCCTCCTCTGATTTTTACTGTGATGTAAGGGAGGGTGGGGGACTCTTGACTTCTGATAGTGAGGGGGCTCTTTACATCTGATATAGAGGGGATGGGGTGCTCTGGACACCTAATCTTACAGATACAACCGGCCCTTTGAGGGCAATCATAATGCTGATGCGGCCCTCAGTGAAATTGAGTTTGACACCCCTGGCCTAGAGGGAGCAGCTCTGGGCTGTTTACTTTCTAGCCTGAACCTTCCTGATCTATCCCACCAGGGAACTGTCACTGCAGACCTCTAATCATAGGTGGCCGGGGCATTCCCCACCCAGCAGCTGCACCTGTATGAGGGGTGAGGTATACATGTGGCTGTGGGAAGGCCTTGGCTACTTATGATTAGCAGCTGAAGCTGGATTGACACTGTTGTATTGTGTTTACGCATGGTAAATGCTTTGTGTGCCAGTTGTGAATGGCAGTGCAACACATGGTACTGCATTGCCATGCATTGAGGTGCTCTGCCTTCCTAAAAATGGTGCAAATGGGACTAATAAAGAGAAACTACCCAGCTATGGGATGAGTTAAAGTCAGCAGCTAAAGTCCCTCTGCCGAAATAGTTCTTCCATTTAAAGACCCATGTGAATGGATGATGTGGCTAAAGACCCATGTGAATGGATGATGTGGCTGTGTGAGCAGAGCCATGCACAGCCTTGCTGAATTAAGATCAACAGAAAACTGTGGGGATAAGCACTCTAGGCAGATGGGGGTCTGTAAAATGGCACCCAAATATAGGTGTCATGTGAAACTGAAAGGGAGAATGGACCTTTTAAATGGGCTGCCTCAACCAATCGGAAAGTGGCCTGCAGACAGATTCTTCCTTCTGAAACAGGGTAGTATGCCTGGAGGTGGAATGCTTCAATCACCTGTGAAGGGAGCGGATCTAGTTCTATTCCCTTCAGTCATTACACATACACAGCATGCTCTTGGCAGCATGTAAAATAATCATCATTTAGATTGTAAGCTCTTAGGAGCAGCCTCCTCCCAACTGCACTGTGAGGGGGTGGGAGGAGCTGCAACTCTCAATAGAGGGTGGGAGCTGTCCAACTTATTTAATTAGTGTGGTTACCCTCCTCATGCTTTCTGTCCAGACCTCCAGCTCCTCCTGCCCTGCTGATAGGATGACATTTTTGGCAGGGTGGGGGACCTCGGAGAGGACACACATGCTCCTAATTGGAATAGCCATGGTCCCGGCAGGAATGTCATGAACCCCGATTGCTGCTCACCTTCTGCTATGTGGCCCAGCTACTAACAGGCCATGGACAGGTACGGGTCTGTGACCTGTGGGTTGGGGGTCTCCTGTTCTAGTGGAATCCAAACGCAGGGTTCCTCACGCACACATTTAGGAAAACTGGCTGTTCAGTAATGCTGGATGCTTTAATGTCCATAGGCTGGAAACTGGATAATCAAAGTGAAGAAAATGTCATTGGCACACCAAGGATTCCTTGAAAGGGTCCAAAGCTTTATTCTGTGGTCACATGATAAATATACAGGAATGTTTCGGAGCCACACAAGTCCCCTTCATCAGGCAAGCGGTCACTTGCTTGAAGAAGTGGTTCTGAAACATTGCTGTATGTTTATCATTTGACAAAAAAAAAAACTTTGGACCCTTTCAAGGACTCCTTGGTGTGCTGGTGAAATTTTTCTCTCTTCCATTCTAGTGGTTTGCTGTAGTTCCACAAGGGCCCCTTTAGTGCCCTATATTGCCCTGCCATTCTTTTTGGCCATCTTGTTATTCCTGGTTGGACCACTTTTATAAAATGCCGTGTATTAGGTCTTTGTAGGGATTCAGCCCAAAGGTACCAGATGGGATTCCCTTTACCTATCCATAATGTTAAAAAAAAAACAAAAAAACATTTAGGGCCCATTCAGTTTGGTGTGTTTTGGTAATGTAGAAAAAAACGTGTGGATACCAGATTTCAGATATTCTGTGTGTGTTGGTATCTGCCAAGTTTTGGCTCAGAGAACAGTAGCTGATAGCTGGAACTTGTTCCAACAGTGCTCTGGTAAAGCGTTTCTTGTGGTCACAATACATCTCTCTGAAATGAACCTGTTTTGTATGGCTTTTGTTTTTACGACGGTCTTTCTTCATGTTTGACAGCGTTATTAGAGGTACTCGTGTTGTGTCTGTGGGAGAGATAATGGCTGTCTTCTGCTCTATATCCATCTCTTTCAGGAAGTGGTTACGTCTGTTTTTCTAAGTGACCCTCATCTGTATTCCACAGCTGCTACCTTATCAGAGTACATTGCATAACATTATTTGTGTTGTGTTATCATGGCCTGCCCAACATGTGGTAGAACTATTGTACACAGTCCTGTATTCAGAATAACGCAAACATGGCCGCTTCTTTATGAAACTTTCTGGTTTTCGCATTTCATATGCATCTTTAAAATAGTCCCTGGTTTCTGGAGGAAAAAGTGGGGTTGCCTGATAAGTGACTATCCATCCCTGTTGTTGTTGTTTTTGCTCTGTCCTATGTCCAGGCCCTCACAATAGTTTTTCACATGGGTGGCCAGGGGGCAGTAAAAAGAGGCAGATCAGCCACAGTTCTACCACCCCCCCCCCCCAACTGGCCATCTAAAGTTAACATGCATATTTTGGTGTCATTGAGAGAGGAATTGGTGCCCCATTGTTGGTGTCAGTTGGCAGAGGTTGATTTACTAAAACTGGAGAGGGCAAAATCTGGTGCAGCTGTGCATGGTAGCCAATCAGCTTCTAACTTCAGCTTGTTCAAAAAAAGCAGAACTCTACCCATTATAACTTGGTTTTAAAAAAATGTTTTTTTAGCAAGGAATATACATTCCACATTTAATAGTTATGCTACCAAAATTAGTGTGTGCTGTAAATCGCCTCCAGTATTGCTCCTGTTTGTTCTTGCTGGAGGCTGACATTTTGCTGAAGAGTCCCAGCACTATATCATAAATTTGAACTAAACCAATTGATTTTACTGGTTTCAAAACACAGATGCATTCCTGGATTGCTAACTGTCACATTTGCTTGTGTCCTCAACCAAACTGTCAAACCATCAAATGGCTGGTGTCATAGCTGATCACATGTGCAGTACCATGGCAGTTGCAGATCAAACAGAAATAGCTTCCTTGGCTGTAAGGCCCCTTTCACCCTAATGCTACGCAATTTTACCACGATTTCGACGCGATTTTGAAAGCAATGGCAAGGCTATATGCCTCAAAACGCATTAAAATCGTGGCAAAGTAGTGCAGGAACTACTTTGAAGTTGGTGAGACTTCAGAACGCACTGATATGAATGGGGCTCATTGAAAATAATGAAAAACGACTTGTCATGTGATTTTGCGGTCCAAAATCGCGGGACAAGTCGCACTAGTGTGAATGGGGCCTTAAGGATAGGAGTATAATTCTGCTTTAGGGCTGTGTGCAGAGCAGGGTGAGACATGATTTAAAATCAATAATATATATAATATATATTTTTTTTTTCTTGGGAGAGTGCATGTGATCAGCACAGGGCCAATCAGCACTATCCAGACAGAGGGTCAGTGTGGGAGATCAGATATAGTGGATGCAGGCTCCTGGGTTTAGTAACACTTTAAAGTGGATGTAAAGTCAGAAGGTTTTTTTGTTTATCTTAATGCATTCTATGCATTAGGATAAAAAAAACCTTCTGTGTGAAGCAGCCCCCCTAATACTTACCTGAGGTCCATCCAGATCCAGTGATGCTGCATGAGAAAATTGGCTGTCCAGGACAACCCCCCCCCCCCTCATTGGCTGAGACAGCAGCACGGCACCATTGGCCCCTGCTGCTGTCAATCAGTCAGTGAGCCAGTAAGGAGAGAAAGGGACCGGGCCACGACTCAGTATCTGAATGGACACACAGAGCCGTGGCTCGGGTGCCCCCATAGCAACCTGCTTGTTGTGGGGGCACTCACAGAAGGGAGGGGCCTGGAGCATCAAAGAGGGACCCGAGAAGAGGAGGATCCAGGCTGCTCTGTGCAAAACCAACTGCACAGAGGAGGTAAGTGTTTGTTTTTTTAACCAAAAATAAAACGAAATTTTAGTATCCCTTTAATCAATGACAAAAAAAAAAAGGTGGTTGGTTTATTTGCTGAGCTGTAGCAGATTTTGCACTCTCCAGTTTTAGTAAATCAACCCCTGTGTCTCTTATCAGTGAGAGGAGCAGTACGCTAAGGGCTCTTTCACACTATGGAGTCCATCGGCGGACTCCGTTTTTCTCAGAGGGGGATCGATCCGCCGATTCCCCCGCTGAGCAGGAGGATGACAGCTGTTCTCCATGCTGTGTGCAGAGACAGAGCTGTCAGGTCCCCATGCATCTCTATGGGGGAATCGGATGGGAACGATCCGCTGGATGGATGGAAAATGGGGTTTCCAGAATTGACGGATCGGATGTCAGCGGACATGTCTCCACTGACATCCAATGCCCCATAGAGATGCATGGGGTGACCGTTCAGATCCGCCAAAAAAACTGACAGGTGGATCTGAACGGTCTGCCTGTGTGAAAGGGGCCTTAGGGCTAGATAAAGGCAAACAAAGGGCCACATCTGGCCCCTAGGCCACAGTTTGGAGACTACTGCCTAAAGGCTCATACACACTTGACGAAAATCGGACGAAATATCCTCTGATTTTTCTCTCTCATGCTCAGCAGTCATAACCGTTTTAGTTTACAGTGCATAATGTTCACAACATTTCTCGTCTGTTTTTTTTTTTTTTTTTTTTTTGCGGACATTTGTTCCTAGACTTCCGGGTCGTCAGCAACTTCAGATCATGCGTGGTCTTTCGTATCTGATTTTTCGCGGACATACTGCATACACATTAATGAAAATTGGTAGTCTGGGGCCGGACGATAAAAATCTTGGTGTTTGTCCCTCCGTTTTTTGCAGACTTGCATAAAAATGGCTTCTGTAAAATGATTGCTAGTCCTATGATCAATGTCTGTACATACTGCAATGGGGTGTAAAACGTGGACTGCCTCTTCTCTATGCTGGGCTCTATGGTGTGTATTTACTGGTCATGGCACTCGCTCTGTGCTAGTGACAACCTTTTTAAATTGAACAGGTCCCCGAGGGTTCTAGTTTATGGTGAGTTCTTGCTTTGTATTCCACTATAGAGATCTGGTTCCTCTTCTGGATATTTGTTTTCCATTTTACTTTGTATTCTGTTAGCACAATATGCAAAGCAGTCTGCATCAAAGCAAAGGGATTTGTCTTCGTTTGTAAATTTGTGCCTCTATTACCAAGCTATTTCCATAATATTTATTTGAAAAATATCACAATGTAATATAACATGTGGACAAATGGCAGGTGTAAATAAAGAGGGAATTTGGTAATGAAATGAGTAAGCCCTCCAGGTGACTCTATTGGGGGATTACCAAAGATTGGTGTATAGAGAATAATGAGCTCATTTTCTATGTACAACATTATATAGTGTCTTTTACACCAGATAAAGAAGTGTCCCGAAATTGTTCATTTGTTGCATGATAATGGTACGCCGCCTGTCCCCACACACACATATATCCTCTTCATCCGCCTAGGCTGCACCTCCTTGTTCGCCCCTCCGCACTACAGTATATACACCAATGTCCTTTTTTTTTTTTTTTTTTTTTATGTACATGGCGTGGGGCATTAGTTAAAATTGTCCTGTATCTCTCATCATGTTACGGAGTGGCTGGTGCAATATCCCATCAAGCTTGTGTAATGGCATTGTTGATATGGTGCATAGAAAAAGCATCAATAGTTAGGATCCATTTACACTTTTGCGACTGGTCATTGGACTTTGGAGACACAAAGTCACATGACAAGTCACAGCCCATGTATTTTTGAAGGAAGCTGTTCAAATCTATGCGACTTAGTTGCTGTGATATTAAAAAGGGTTCCTGCACTACTTTCATGTGACTTTTTGCGACTTGAGTGCCATAGACTGCAATGTAAACTCGAGTCGCATGAAAGTTGCATCCTTATAATATCACTGCAACATTTGTGCAACAGTCAAAGCCATATCCAAGTCAATCCCATCCAAAGTTGCATTGTAAAGTTGCAGTGGGAATCGCACAACTTTGGAGTCGCACAAGTGTGAAAGTGTTACTAAATCTAGGACCCTGCATTTGCTATATCTGGTCTCCCACAGTGCACAGAGCATGGAAATTGAATTATTTTAGTAAATATGAAGTGATAAATACATTTTCTTCTCAGCAGTATATAGCAGTCTTGTGACTTCTATCAGCTCATGGTTATAGCTTGTAGGAGGAGTTTTCCTTCTCTTCTGTCCTATGAGGCTGCGGGACCCCTGACCTTCTGTCCTATGAGGCTGCGGGACCCCTGACCTTCTGTCTGGACAGTGCCAATTGGGCCTGTGCTTATCACATGCACCCTCCCAAGGGAAAAAAAAAACTGTCAATGCACCCCAAACTGAGCATGTGCAGACTGCCCCCAAGGCTCTGTACTATCAGGTGATGGATTGGGGACTGTGCAAGAAGGGGAGGATCAGAGAGACAGGATCACACATCCTTTTTACACAATGCAGAGGATTAACTTCTTGGGTTCCATAGTGAGTAAAACAAGCATGCTTTACTGCATATACGCACACCGATTTTTACTGTTGTGGGTTTAGCAACACTTAAATGGAGCCTTACACAAATAAAGGCTTTTTCATATGTTAACCCCTTGGCGCCGAGCTCACGCAAATGTGGCCCTCCTGGACTGGCCTTTTTTCCGTGGGGCCACATATTTGCATATCTCCCTTATTGCTAGGAGCTTGTTGCACGGTGCTTTCCCAGCACAGAGGCCGGGGTCGCACCGAGAGCCCAGGGCCCTGTACCAAAAACCGGGACCTGGAAATTCTGATTCCGGGTAACCTGATCACTGCGATAGCCTCTGATTTGGTTTTCAGTCACTGTGAAGCCCGTCCCCATATTTTTGCTCCCTGTGAATGGAGTAGAGCGATGCATTGTATCTCTCTGTCCCTGCAGAGAAAAAAAAACCAAGAGTGTGTTTAACCACTTAAGCCCCGGAGGATTTGGCTGCTAAACGACCAGAGGGTATTTTGCGATTCGGCACTGCGTGACTTTAACGGACAATTGCGCGGTCGTGCGACGCTGTACCTAAACGAATTTGGCGTCCTTTTTTTCCCACAAACAGAGCTTTCTTTTGGCGGTATTTGATCACCTGTGCGATTTTTTTTTTTTTTTTTTTTTTTTTTTTTTTTTTTTTTTTTTTTTTTTTTTTTTTTTTTTTGATCACGCGCTATAAACAAAAAAAGAGCGACAATTTTGCAAAAATAGCAATATTTTTCCCTTTTTTTTTTATATGAAATTCCCCCCAAAAAAAAATTTAAAAATCAAAATTTTTTAATATTTTCGGCCACTTTGTTTTATGCTACCTATGTTTGGTAAAAAAAATCGCAAAAAGCGTATTTTGATTGGTTTGCGCAAAAGTTATTGCGTTTACTAACAAAGGGAAAGATTTTTGTCATTTTTGTTGTTTTTTTTTTTAACGCGTAATGGCGGCGATCTGCGATTTTTTTTTTTTTTTTTTTTTTTTTTTTTTTTTTTGTTGCGGTACTGCGACATTGCGGCGGACAGATCGGACCCTTGACTGACATTTTTGACACTTTTGGGGTTACCAGTGACATTTCTACAGTAATCAGTGCTATATATATGCACTGTTACTGTAAAAATACACTGGTAGTGAAGGGGTTAACTTTATTTGAGAGGGAGGGGCTGTGTGTGTCCCTAGGGGCGTGATTCTAACTGTGATTGGCTGTGGCTTCAACTGTATGCAGAGTGATCAATGGATCTACATAGTAGATCCATGTGATCATCTCTCATACAGAGAGGAGAATGACAGGCAGCTTGTTTACACAAGCTGCCTGACTTTCTCCCTCTCCCCCGCCGATCGCAGAGTGGCCGGCGGCGATCGGGTCCGCCGGTCACACGCGCGGGGGGGTCCGTGACCACGCAGGAGCGGGAGCGCGCCTCCGGCGGCGCGCGCTCGCTCCCTAAACCCTCACAGGCGAGCGACGTAGACCTACGTCACTTTGCCTGTGAGGGGCTGACCGCCGCCGTAGATAGTCGTGCGGCGGTTGGCAAGTGGTTAAGAAAATTTCAGTTTTAGTAAATCAACCGTGGTCTCTTATCAGTGTGAGGAATAGAGCCCACGAGGGCTGAATAAAGGCAAGTAAAGGGCCACATGTATCTCTCTGTCCTTGCAGAGAGAAAACAAAGTGTGGAGAAAAAAAATGACTAGATCAAGGTTTGATCTAGGTCAGGGCCAGTATTTATTTTTTTTAATTCGGGTCAGTGTGTTTTATGAAAAACAAAATGGGCACTATTGTATCTGGGCTTTACTACAGATATTAAACTTTTTTAAAAAGTGAGCACTAGGTGTAATACATAGTGAGGTTAAAAAAAGACATCAGTCCATCCAGTTCAACAGGTGTGTGTGTGTTTGCTGTCAACTGTACATTGTATACCCCTGTATGTTGAAGTCTGTAAGGTGCCCATCTAAAAAATGTTTGACATTATTGGTGCTCTTTGCTGATACCACTGCTTGTGGAAGAGAATTCCACATCCTTACCACTTTGACAGTAAAGAACCCTTTACGCAGTTTAGGGTTAAACCGTAGTTTTTGAGTGGCCCAGTGTCTTATTGTATTCCCTTTCTCTGAAAAGTTTGTTCCCTATGCTAGGGTCCCCAGTACGGTGTTTGTACATTGATATCCTATCCCCTCTCAAACCTTTTAGATTTTAATAGGAAATCTCAAATATAATATGAATTCTCCCCCCTAGGTGTAGAAAAATATGTAAGTGTGTTTTCCACACACCTCACCCTAACACCGGTGAATATAATAATATGAGCAGCTGTCCCTTTTTAAAATGCCCAATGGCTTTAAATAATAAAACATTCCCAATAAAAAAAAATGTAAAAATCGAATTTCAGGAGTAGGACACTAGGCAGAAAAAAAATTCTGGCTACACCCATGGGCAGTCCCGGAGGGTATACTCCCTCTCTGCTATAGCCACTCAGTTTTTTTTTTTTCTGCCTTGTTAGGAGTAAGGATCTAGTTCCTTGCTGGGATATTTTGTCTTGGCAAAAAAAAAAGTTTCCCCCCTGGAGATCTACAATCCACTGGCGGACTGGGCGATGGGCTGAAAATTCTAGATCCAGGAGGATCTGCCTGGAGTGGTGCCCATCTGGTTCCTGGTATGGTGAGTAGCTGTCCCCCCCCCCCCCCCCCCTTCCCCTGGAGGGTTTTGGGGTGGACTCAGGCCCCTTCATGGAAAGGTCGAACCCCTGGGTTCTCCTCCTTCCTGGCACCCGCCCCTCCATTATTGTGGGGTCTGTATGGGTGACCTGGACCTTTTAAAGCGCAGAGAGCATCATGAAGAACAAGGAACACACCAGGCAGGTCCGAGATACTGTTGTGGAGAAGTTTAAAGCCGGATTTGGATACAAAAAGATTTCCCAAGCTTTAAACATCCCAAGGAGCACTGTGCAAGCGATAATATTGAAATGGAAGGAGTATCAGACCACTGCAAATCTACGAAGACCTGGCCGTCCCTCTAAACTTTCAGCTCATACAAGGAGAAGACTGATCAGAGATGCAGCCAAGAGGCCTATGATCACTCTGGATGAACTGCAGAGATCTACAGCTGAGGTGGGAGACTCTGTCCATAGGACAACAATCAGTCGTATACTGCACAAATCTGGCCTTTATGGAAGAGTGGCAAGAAGAAAGCCATTTCTTAAAGATATCCATAAAAAGTGTCGTTTAAAGTTTGCCACAAGCCACCTGGGAGACACCAAACATGTGGAAGAAGGTGCTCTGGTCAGATAAAACCAAAATCAAACTTTTTGGCAACAATGCAAAACGTTATGTTTGGCGTAAAAGCAACACAGCTCATCACCCTGAACACACCATCCCCACTGTCAAACATGGTGGTGGCAGCATCATGGTTTGGGCCTGCTTTTCTTCAGTAGGGACAGGGAAGATGGTTAAAATTGATGGGAAGATGGATGGAGACAAATACAGGACCATTCTGGAAGAAAACCTGATGGAGTCTGCAAAAGACCTGAGACTGGGACGGAGATTTGTCTTCCAACAAGACAATGATCCAAAACATAAAGCAAAATCTACAATGGAATGGTTCACAAATAAACATATCCAGGTGTTAGAATGGCCAAGTCAAAGTCCAGACCTGAATCCAATTGAGAATCTGTGGAAAGAACTGAAAACTGCTGTTCACAAACGTTCTCCATCCAACCTCACTGAGCTCGAGCTGTTTTGCAAGGAGGAATGGGCAAAAATTTCAGTCTCACGATGTGCAAAACTGATAGAGACATACCCCAAGCGACTTACAGCTGTAATCACAGCAAAAGGTGGCGCTACAAAGTATTAACTTAAGGGGGCTGAATAATTTTGCACACCCAATTTTTCAGTTTTTTTTATTTGTTAAAGTTTGAAATATCCAATAAATTTCGTTCCACTAAATGATTGTGTCCCACTTGTTGATTCTTCACAAAAAATTATAGTTTTATATCTTTATGTTTGAAGCCTGAAATGTGGCAAAAGGTTGCAAAGTTCAAGGGGGGCGAATAGTTTTGCAAAGCACTGTATATGTGAACCAGGACTCTGTGTACAGAGCAGCAATGTTATTTGGCAGATAGTGTATAGAGCAGGGACCTTTTTTTTGTTTTCATTGCTCTTGTGCAGATGTCCCCAACCAATGGCTCTTGTGAATACTACAATACTGTTGAAGGACAGATGGTGGCGGGTGGCCAAAGGCGTGGAGAAATGTCAGCTCTTTATAGTCAGTCTCTAGCTGT
The DNA here is from genome assembly GCF_965119305.1 of Pelophylax lessonae. Classification (NCBI taxonomy): domain Eukaryota; kingdom Metazoa; phylum Chordata; class Amphibia; order Anura; family Ranidae; genus Pelophylax; species Pelophylax lessonae. Next base: position 106,559,485 of record NC_138774.1, on the reverse strand, counting down.
GCGGCTTTAATGTCTGTCCTTTCACATCCCCTGAATTTTGCGAAGAATATAAAACATTTAAAAGAATATAATTTTATTTATTTTGTATGTATGTAAATGTTTTTATTACCACGGCCTGCAGAAGCTTTACATGACAATTGCGCGGTCATGCAACACTGTACCCAAATAAAATGTGTCCTCCCCCCCCCACAAATAGCTTTCTTTTGGTGGTATTTGATCACCACTGTGTTTTTTTTTTTTTTTTTTTTTTTTTTTTTTTTTTTTTGCACTATAAACTACAACCGTACATTTTGAAAAAAAATATTTTTTTAATTTCTGCTATAAAACCTATCCAAAAAAAAAAAAATGTAAAACAAATTTCTTTATAAATTTAGGCCAATATGTATTCTGCTACATATTTTTTATTATGACCAAATCAAGCGTATATTGATTCGGTTTCCACAAAAGTTATAGCATCTACAAACTAGGATATATACTGGGATGATTTTTTTTTTTTTTATATACACAATAAGACTTATGAAGGGGTGTTAAACAGGGTTTGTGTGTACCATGTGAGGTGCTGTCACTAATGCTGGCTGTACACGTATACATTTTCGTTTTAAGAAAAATTGTTTGATTTTCTAATTGTTAATGGGGGCAAATGGTCAAATCAATGTCCGTTTTTCATTTGCAATGATGGGAAAATTTAAAGGGGCAGGAAGGCAAACTTTTCTCGATCAACGAATTTTTGGGCAGTGTATGTGGTTATTGCTCAGAAATTGCATTCATTTTACAATTGAATGTTAGAAGCAGACAATTTTCGAATGACATTTGTGCATTCATCGAATGTTCAAAGAATTTTCGTATGAATGTTTGTACGAACATGCTCGCCCAAAAATCTTTACGTGTATGGCCAGCATAAGGCAGAGCTCTGTTCTGTGTGTTTTCCCAATGATCAGCAGGTGCCGGCGGACATCCATTGGCTGGCACCCACTGATTGGCTTCAAGCGGCATAGGCGGTGCGCGTGTGCACCCTCTACCCAGAAGTACGTGATCTGGCACAGAGGAGCGCTTTGCCGCCATACATCCCACAAAAATTTACCATACTGTTGAAATAGTTTTTGGCAACTTTTTTAGATGAGACCAGCTTTCAGTCTGTGGTGACAGATAATGTGACTAGTTTTGGATTTACCTGGTCGGTCAGGGTGGTTCTCGGGTAGTTTTAGCACAGAGGTTGTCTGATCAGTGAATATATAGGAGCATTCGGAAGAGGACAGTGTCCATTACAATGGGCCTCATTCTAAGCACTAGTTTGGTGGTCAGGTCTCCTATCATTGCGGGATGTTCCGTTGCCGATTTCTAGGAATGTTCCGTTGACTTGGTCTGAAAAGTTTGACTGGTGACTTGTTCCAATGACGAGGACGATATTTTAGTGTGCGGGTATAGGTCTTTGTGTGGGCTGCATGGGAAAAAATATTTTCACAGCTAAATATTTGATGGCTGTAACATTTCTGTGACCTACTTTAAGCAGTATCTGGTTGATTGTAGAATGACGTAACAAGTCTTTAGCAAACCGATGCTAACTACTGCAAGGAAGAAAGGTTTCCTTTTTGCAAACAAAAAAAGCCCTTCTATAGATTTTTTGTTTTATGACATCGGGAAGGTTTTCATCCCTGCGGTGTCCCTGGAAGAAGATGGTAATGAGATGGATTTGTTTAGTTCAGCAGTTTATTACTTTTTCCATGTGTTTATTATATGGGTGTTTATATTGTGCACAAGGCGTGTGTTTCCATACTGGCCAGAGGCAGTTCCGCACACACCCTGGCCCTTTGCAAACAATAGGAAACACTAACTAGATGGATTCGTGGCTGGATCAACTTGCCTTCTGCTCTGCACAACTCGGCTGATAACATTGTTCAAGAGGAACTCCGGGCCTAGGTGATGAGTAAAAGGAAAGTATATCTTAAGCCAAGAAGAAAAATGAAGTGTATTGAAGCTTACCAATCCTTGGATGGTGGTGGCTGAATTGATTATATTTTTTTTAATTCCAGGTTTTTTTTTTTTTGTTTTTTTTTAATAATTTAAGAATCCTTTAAGTAGATTAGCTCTCCTGATCCCCTCTCCTTCCTACAATTAGTGTGGGGGGGGTTCGTTTAATAATGCTGTGGACATATCAGCATGCCACACACAGGCTCACTCAGTATTGTCCGCCATGATCTTGCTATCTCAGGAACAGGCAGAGACCACACAGTGTAGCGGCCCTGAGCAGGTAGATAGCGGGTTTTTCTTCTTTTTTTTTTTTTTTTTTTTTTTTTTTTTATTGCATGGTGATCTGTAAGGGGCACAGGTGGGTTCAGCACTCTCAGCCGCTCTACCACCCTTGGATGCATATTTGTGGTGTGTGTGTGTGATCGAGTATGATCATTTTGAGTCTTGGGGTTGATTTACTAAAACTGGAGAGTGCAGAATATGGTGCAGCTGTGCATAGAAACCAATCCGCTTCCAGAATTTTTTATTTTTTTTGTTAAAGTTAGAAACTGATGGAGGCTACCATTTACAGCTGCACCAGATTTTGCACCCCAGTTTAGTAAATTGACCCCTTGATATCTTTACATACTGACTGTGGTCCTTTTTTCCATTTTACTTCTAAGCAAGTTTTGAATTAAAATAACTATAGACCAAAATGTTGTGTTTGTGTTGTTTTTTTTTTTTTTTTTTTTCCGTTTTTGTATAGAGTTGTATAGATTTAAGGGAGGGTTTATAACTTCTGGTGTGTGTGTGTGTGTGTGTGTGTGTGTGTGTGTGTGTTTTTTTTGTTTTTTTTTTTATTTTTTTTTGCCATTTTTGTCCCATTGGGGAGATTTGCCTTTTATTTCCTGTCTTAGCCAAAACCGGAAGTGAGGCGTTTCCTTCAAAATAAGGGAATGTCTTGGGGACCCCCAGGTCACCAGAACCAGTGTCCCCATTGGAAGATTTCACCTCTATTGCTTTTCTGGGGACAACCCAAAATTTGGGATTTTCTTTTACTGTGACTTTCAATGATAATGGTAAACAGGACAAATGGGAAGGATGATGTTCCCTAACGCAGGACACCGACTGCAATAAAAATTGACAGGTGTTCTAATCCAAAACTTAAAAAAAAGTTTTGGATTATTAGTTCTACTTTGAATTGTAATAATTGGACTGCAGATTATTTCTATTGTGATGTGTGTTTAATAATCGGATTATAACATGAATACCATTTTTAAAGTCTGTCCTGTCTTGTCTTACAGTGACCATTTGACAATGGTGGTCCCTGAAAATCCTGTCATTCAGCATGATCATATGATAGTGGCCAAGAGCAGTATGGATACGGAAGCTGAATCAGACTACAGCCCTGACCTGAAGGAAGTGCGCCAGCTTCAGGAACTGGTCAGAAGGCTGGAAATTCAGAACCAGCAGCTGAGGGTAAAGAAAACTCCACAGAGCAGCAATGACAGCGGTGTTGATAATCATCTCTCTACCATTCACTGTAGCGGAGTCATGAACAGCATGAACATCCAGCCTGACATGGGAGACCTGGAGATCATCCCCAACCTTCATTCTAAACTGGATCCAAGTCACTTAGAGAAGGAAAACATCCCTCGTATAAGAATGGACTCACAGGTGCCGTATGACAAGGTGTGTGCCGACTCTAGGCTTGCCAATAAGGGAGGGGATCACTGTGATATGGACGATAGCTCTATCTTCAGCCTGGATGTCAGCAGCAGAGCGGAGCAGGACGACAGCTCTGGCAGTATGTCTGAACGGGGCTCCAGCGGGGATTCTGGGGATGTTCTGGATGAGACGGCCCTTGATGAGGTTGATGTTCTGGAGCTGGACTCGTGCAGTGAAGACGAGGAAGACTGCTGGTAAGTCTGACTTTAACTGACTGCCCTTTCATCTAAAATGCATGTCAGTGCAGGAAAGTGCTGCTGGAAGAACTTTTTGTTTTAAAACGAGGGATTATTGAAATTAGCTAGTGCAACCGGTAACATTTTATATTTAGTTTTCTGGCAGTGGGAGAGAAACTGACATGCAGTTACACTTGAGGGGGGGAGGTTGTCAGAAAAAAATAGGTGGTTGAGTGATTACGCTTCAGAAGCAGCTGGATGGGGTTGTACAGTTGTGGCGTTGCGTTGCGATGCGGCAATAATTATACCTCCGGTTGGGATTGGCAATAGTACCAGAGTAACTCGACTCATTCAAGGTAAAGGGGCTGCGCTGCAACTTCACGCAATGTACACAGTGATGCAAACTTTTGGGGTTTAACCACTTTACCACCAGAGGATTTTGCTGTCTTACGTCCAGGCCACTTTTTGCAATTCGGCACTGTGTGACTTTAATTGACAATTGCGCCGTACCCAAACTAAATTTATGTCCTTTTTTTCCCACAAACAGAGCTTTCTTTTGGTGGTATTTGATCACCTCTGCGCTTTTTCATTTTTTGCGATATTAATAAAAAAAATGCGATCATTTTGAAAAAAATAACAATATTTTTCTACTTTTGACAGTTAAAAAATATCCAATATATTCAATTTTTGTCATATATTTAGGCCAAAATGTATTTAGCTACATGTCTTTGACAAAAAAATTCTCAATGAGCGTATTTTTAACGCTTTAAGACCGGAAGATTTTACCCCCTTCCTGACCAGGCCATATTTTGCGATTCGGCACTGCGTTAATTTAACGGACAATTGCGCGGTCGAGCGACACTGTACCCAAATTAAATTTATGTCATTTTTTCCCCCACAAATAGAGCTTTCTTTTGGTGGAATTTGATCACCTGTGATTTTTTTTTTTTTTTTTTTTTTTTTTTTTTTTGCGCTATATACAAATATAGGGCGACAATTTTGAAAAAATAACATTTTTCACTTTTTTTTTTTTTATATGAAATTCCCCCCCAAAAAATGTAAAAATCAAAATTTAACTTTTTTGCTAATTTTGTTTTCTGCTGCATATTTTTGGTAAAAAAAATCGCAATTAAGCATATTTTGATTGGTTTGCGCAAAAGTTATCGCGGCTACTAACTACGGGAAATATTTGTCATTTTTATTGTTTTTTTTTTTTTTTTTTGTTTTTTTTTTTGTTTTGTTTTTTCGGGACTGCGACATTGCGGCGGACAGATCGGACCCTTGACTGACATTTTTGACACTTTTGGGGGTACCAGTGACATTACTACAGTAATCAGTGCTATAAATATGCACTGTTACTATAAATATGACACTGACAGGGAAGGGGTTAATTTTTATTGGTGATCAAGGGGTTAATGTATGCCTGGTGCTTACTAACGTGTGTGTGGGGGGAGGGGACTGAGTGACACAGGGACAGATCGCAGGTTCAGCTATGCTGAACCCTGCAATCTGTCCCTGCCTGTCACTTGGGAGATCCGCCCGCTTTGTTTACACAAGTGGGCGGATCTCCACACTCGATCCCCGATGATCGGGGAAGAGCTGCGGTGATCACCGCCGCTCCTCCCCTGGCCCGACTCCCACTGTAACTGAATACAGCGGGAGCAAGCCTCCGGCGGCGCGCCGCCCACAAGGGGAGGAGTCCAGCGACGTAGGTCTACGTCGCTGGACGATAACGAGCCACATTGCCGCAGTAGCAGCAATGTGAGCGGGGGTAAAGTGGTTAAAACCGGCAGTGAGGAGTGACTTTTGGCTCCTTGCACCCACTAAAAAGCAATCCACTGCAGATCACTCTTCAGCAGGGAAGGGTTAGGCAAATATGCTCTATAGAGTGACTGCACAGTTTACACAGAGCAGAATGGGGAACCTGTAAATTGTGGAAGGTCTGCAGGCGGGGGGGGGGGGTTGTTTTGTCTAATTCAGATCTGCTTCGGTATTACACACCTAGAGTAGAGACTGCACACAGCAGTGGGAATCTCAAACTGGTTTTCCCCAGAAGGGTTCTTTAGAGATTTTCTCTAGCAGTTTTCTGACCTGATCATGTAGGTAGATCACAATGAGCAACTGACAGTGCCAGCTGAAGATGAAGATCTCTTCCACATACTAGAAATGTAACAGATGCTCACAGACCCGGAGTTGGACCTAGTTGTCTATCATCATTACTAATGGTTGTTGTATGGATTGGATGAACTCTAATGTATGTGCCAGTGGAGATTGGATGGGGAATGCTGCAGGCACCAGCCGGATGGGATAACTTGCAGTGCCTTGAAAAAGTATTCCTACCCCATGAAAGTTTTCACATTTTGTCAGATTACAACCAAAGCCTAAAAGTATTTTATTGGGATTTTATGTGACAGACCAACACAGTGGCACAGAATTAGGATAAGAAGGAAAATGATAATTGGGTTTCAAATTTTTTTTACAAATATCCTAAATGTGTGGCATGCATTTGTATTCAGCCCCTCTGAGTCAATACTTTGTAGAACTAACTTTTCCTGCAATTCTTTTTGGGGATGTCTCTACCAGCTTTGCACATCTAGAGAGTGACATTTTTGCCCATTCTTCTTGGCAAAATAGCTCAAGTTCTGTCAGATTGGATGGAGAGCGTCCGTGAACAAAATTTTCTAGTCTTGCCACAGATTCTCAATTGGATTTAGGGCTGGACTTTGACTGGGCCATTCTAACACATGATGAATATGCTTTGATCTAAACCAGGCATGTCCAACCTGCGGCCCGGGGGCCGCATGCGGTCCAGAACCGCAGGCAATGCGGCCCACTGCCCCCTGACAATTTATTTTTATTTTTTTGCTGGGGAGTAAGGAAGTCGAGTCTAGGGCACGACCACATCGGTTTTCAACTAACAGTAGACAGAGGCTGCCTTGGAGGGGAGGTGGGGCGTGCACTGCCAGATTACAAACAAAGGGGGGATCTCCTGCTTACCCGGCGGCCGCTGTCATACGAAGTCTTGCCTCCTGGACTGACTCCTGTGATAGACAGCACATTGGTGATGTCTATCATAGGAGCTGGTCCAAGAGGCAGGACTTCGTATGACAGCGGTCGCCGGGTAAGCGGGAGTTGCCTGCTCTGTGTAATCCAGCGGCTCTCCTCTCTCTTCATTGCAGACTGCATTGGATGGGCACGCACTGGTGAGGCTACATTGGATGGGCACGCACTGGTGAAGCTGCATTGTTTTGGCACTGTTTAGGCTGCATTGGATGGGCACGCACTGGGCTGCAAGGGCCGTGCAATCTCTCGGCTGCTGCGGGAGACTTAGGATGTCTGCAGTCAGTGACAGAGCCGCTGCTTCCTGTAAAGTTCCGGCTCTGTCACAGGCGGAGTGATATGAAATGCACTCTGCCTGTGACAGGAGCCATACAGAAAGCAGCGGCTCTGCTCTCTACTGAAGCCGCTGTTTCCTCCAGCAGTACCCGCATGACCAGCAGTACCTGCCAGCAGTCTACAAAATAAGTAGAAAAGGTATTTGCATTAGCGTGTGTAAATTGTTGCAATATGTTTTTTAATAACTAGTTGTATTTTGTCATAATATGCCATGTCCTTGTTCATACATGTATAAATAAGGACATGACATTTTCTGGCTGTCTAAGTCATATGTGCTAGGGGTGCAACTATCCCCCAGCACATAACTGTAAATATCTCAGCATGTGCAGTGTTTCTTTTCTGACTCCTACCACCATGACCACTTCAAATCACTGAAGTGGTCATGGTGGTTAGAGTGTTCCTTTAATATCTCTCAGAAGAAGTAAACCTCTGGGGGGCGGGCGCCACGGGAAGGGCACGGCGGCATTTTATTGCTTATCTACCTTAACTATAGTATATATTTTATATGCGGCCCGAGAAAATTTCTCTACACTCAATGTGGCCCAGAGAAGCCAAAAGGTTGGACACCCATGATCTAAACCATTGCGTTGTAGCTCTGGCTGTATTTTTAGGATCGTTGCCCTGCTGGAAGGTGAACCTCCGGCCCAGTCTCAAGTCTTTTGCAGACAGGTTTTCTACTAAGATTGCCCTGTATTTGGCTCCATCCATCTTCCCATCAACTCTGACCCTACTGAAGAGAACCATCCCCACAACATGATGCTGCCACCATGTTTCACAGTGGGGATGGTGTGTTCATGGTGATGTGCAGTGTTAGTTTTCCGCCACACATAGTGTTTTGCTTTTAGGCCATAATGTTCAATTTTGGTCTTATTTGACCAGAGCTCCACCTTCCACGTTTGCGGTGTCCCCCACGTGGCTTCCTGCAAACTGGACTTCTTATGGCTTTCTTCTTGCCTCTCTTCCATAAAGGCCAGATTTGTGGACTGCACGACTAATAGTTGTGGACAGATTCTGACTTTGACTTCTGATTTGTACAAAGTTGTGGAATAGCTGTGGACAGATTCTCCCACCTGAGCTGTGGATCTCTGTAGCTCCTCCAGAGTTACCATGGGCCTTTTGGCTGCTTTTCTGGTTAATACTCCCCTTACCCGGCCTGTCAGTTTAGGTGGACGGTCATGTCTTGGTAGGTTTGCAGTTGTGCCATACTCTTTCTATTTTCGGATGATGGATTGAACAGTGCTCCTGTGAGATGTTCAAAGCTTGGGATATTTTTTATTGTCTAACCCTGCTTTAAACTTCACCAACTTTATCCGTGACCTGTGTGTTTCTTGTGATTCTCTAACAAACCTCTGAGGGCTTCACAGAACATCTGTATTTATACTGAGATTAAATTACACACAGGTGGACTCTATTTAATAATTAGGTGACTTCTGAAGGCAATTTGGTTTTACTAGATTTTAGTCTGGGGTATATGAGTAAAAGGGGCTGAATACGAATGCAGGCTACATTTTTTTTTTTTTTTTCAGATTTGTAAAACATTTTTTGAAAACCATTTATCATTTTCCTTTCAATTCACAATTATGTGCCACTTTGTTGGTCTATTACATTAAATTCCAATAAGATCCTTTTATGTTTTGGTTGTAACACAGGGCTCGACAAAACCCAGGCACCGGGTCGCAATGGTGACTGGAAATCGCACCCTGACGCCTGGGTTACACCACAGCAGTGGGCGGGATCCTCCCATGTGGCCCACCCACGAGTGCGCGGACTAGCGTCGGGCTGGCCGATAATTGAAGCCATGACTTTGTGGCCTGATACACGCTCCTATGTGATAAGCAGCACCCTTTAGTGGATGGTGCTGTGACGATCGCGGCTTGCTCTCACTGCCCGCCCACCTCCCTCTGACATCATCTTCCCAGGTTGACAGCTGGGCTCCATCAGTCGCCCTTTCCCTACTGCCGCTGAGTGGACGGGGAGTGCCATCTATTAGTGCCACCTCATCACTGCTTATCTATGCCACGTGTCAGTGCCCATTAGTGCAGCTTCTTCAGTGCCACCTATCAGTGCTTATCAGTGTTGCCTGCCAGTGCCACCTTCTTATTGCCTGACGCTCCGGACATGCAGTTCTGGGCACTTGGCAGCGGATTTAAAAAACTGGCTCCTAACTTTTAGCTGGCTCCTAGATTTTAAGCAAATTTGTCAAGCCCTGTTGTAGCATGACGAAGTCAGCCAATCAGGAGAGAGGGGGGTGAAGCCGAGCTGAACCACAGCTCCATGTCTGAATGGATACACGGAGCTGTACCTCGGCTCCGGTGCCCCCATAACAAGCTGCTTGCTATGGGGACACTCGGCGGAAGGGAGGAGCCAGGAGAGCCGAAGAGGAGGAACCAGGCTGCTGTGTGCAAAACCACTGCACAGGGGAGGGAAGTATAACATGTTTTTTGTTTAAAAAACAAAAGACTTTACAATCACTTTAAGCTTTTAAGCTCTTTCTCTGGTAGATTTGTTACCCTTTCTGGAAGAGAGAGATAACCTTTCACTCTGCAAATGCCCTAATAAACGCATGACTTCATCAACCATGTCTGCATGTGGTCAAAAATAATTGAATTCTAGTATGTATTATCAACTCCAAGTCCCTTCTATTGCTCTCGGCCTCCTCCAAATCTCCTAATTCCCTTTTTATTCTTTCTGTGATTTGACGTTCTGTTAGCGGGTGCCCTACATTTGTTCCCCATGGTCCCCTGTATGTAGGAATGTAGCCACCTTTTGCACACTCCCGAGATGGACTATGGGATTTGTAGTGCACAGAGAGTAGTATGCAACGTGCGTGCACTGCTGATTCTAAACAAATGTAAATGAGAAGGAAAAGAAGAGGTTTGGGAGATCACTGAGGATGTTGCAAGGAGACAACATTGTGGGAAACAGTTTTATGAAAAATAGATTACAGGGCCATTAAGGTGTGTGTGTGTGTGTGTGTGTGTGTGTTAGTGTTATGTTTTGGGAAGAAGGAAATAGTCTAGAGATGTAATTAATTTGATGGTGGTTTATGGATTTTATTCTTTTTAAACAAAGTATCTGTATAGAATGTATAAATGTGTATGTCTACCTCCGTACAGAGCCACAGTGGAAAGCTGAAAATAGCACTGGGGTCAATTCACTGTCAGACCTGGAGGGAGTTTCCTTTTATTTCGTTCAGATTATTCACATTAAGCTGATCTTCAGGCTTATGTACTATGAGAGGCTCACCACAATGGAAAGTATTGTATAGACCTCATGTTGCAGTGATTTCACCAGTCTCTCGTAAATTGCTAAGCCACTTACTGGATAATCCTGATAAACGGTGGCCATGTGTCAGACTTGGATGGATGATGTTGGGCTGCGTCACCCTGTTGGTTTAGTATGTCTCTTAGGTGAAATCTTCCGTCAGAATACCAGGATCTGTCCTTATCCTTTCCTTCATGGAGGCCGAAGTCTTCTCCTGTGTTCCCATAAATAAGAATTCCAGCAGAGAGGGTTGGACAGACTTACAATGGCGGCAGCAGCTGGACGGAGGTGGCAACTTGGCTGCAGAGAGATCATCATTGTCTGAGTCCTGAGAAAGTGGGGCTGTTCAACCCACCTTAGTTTACCCTTCGGCCTGGTTCACGCCAAATGCAGTCCATGGCATTATTTATTTATTTTTTTTCTGCATCACAAACACATGGATAGCTGATTATATGGGTTCCCATTAGGGATCAACCGATTATGGGTAGGGCCCATTATCAGAGGCCGATATTCACTTTTTTTGAAGTATCGGTCACAAAACTTGCCGATATGACCGATATTATGTGCGGCGCACACGACGTTGTGTATGTTGCTCCAAGCCCCTCTGTGCACTGGGCCTTCATGTTCTGGCTTCTTAGGCCGCATCCCTCGCCTCGGGATAGTGCACATCACGGAGGACACACCAACCAGCAGCCACCCACCTACAGCCCCGTTGCCCCGCTGCCAGCTTGACTTGGTGCCTGTCAGCCCGCCAGCCCTTTTTTTTTTTTTTTTTATTCTTATCTGTATTCCGTGTAAACTCTTAATTTGCAATGGAGATGCATGCAGACAGAAAAAGTAAAAGTGTGGTCTGGGACTATTTCCCATCTCAACCATCCCCAGGAAAAGCAGCATTGTGCAACACATGCAGAAACAATGTGAGCATGGGATCAGCAACTGCAAAAATACTTCACATCTTTGGGCCCATTTAAGAGTTCATCATGTTGAATTAAATATATAATTCAGAAAACTGAATTACAAAGTGAAATAACTTCACTGTCCCATACAACAATAATAGATATGTTTCAGAAAAAAACAGGTGGCTAAATTCAGATGGAAGACCCAAACTGCTGGACAGAGTAATCACCAAGATGATGGTCACTGATAACCAGCCATTTACAATGGTGTCTGGCTCTGGATTTCAGCGGTTGATGTCCATACTTGAGCCAAGGTAGACACTGAGAAGTGAAAAGTATTATCCAACTAAAAAGCTGGGAAAGATTTACAAAAAGGTCATTGAGAAAGTAAAGGCTATGCTGAAACCAGGTAATGCTGGCAACTCACTCTGCTGGTCAGGACAAAAAGTCACTAATGAGTCTTACATGCCACTTCATTGACAGCAGATGGACAAAAAGGCAATTGGTGTTCAATACAAAAGTGATGCAAGGATCCCACACTATGGAGTACATTAGAGAAATGTTTCTAGGCATGCTTGAAGACTGGGGAATAAACAAAGACCGAGTGATGCTTGCGCTTCGAGACAGCGGAGCAAACAAGGTGAAAGGAATGAGGCTTGCTGATATGTCAGACCTCAGTTGCCTGGCACACACCCTGCAACTTGTGGTAAATGATGGTCTGTCAAGCCAGAGAGCTTTGATATAATTGGCACGCTGAAGAGGTGTGCAGGCCATTTCTACCGTTTAACCCTTACCAAGCAGCGACTGAGGTGCATTCAAGAAGACCTTGGCCTACCCAAAAACTGGATTCAGGCTGTTCCAACACAATGCAACTCAACACTTCACTTGCTGCAAAGCATGCTGAAAAAGATGTGAGCTCTTACCATCTTATTCAGGTGAATATGGAGGATATTCTTGTCCTACTGCTGATCAGTGGGACATTGTGGCCAATGTCATTGAGACCCTCCTCCCCATAGAGGAAGTGACACTAGAGGTGAGTCATTACGACTCATCTGTGTCATCTGTCATCCCATGTGTGAGAGTGCTGAAGATGCTTCTTTCAAGAGAATGAAAGACCCAATGCACGTGGCATTAAAGTGGTTGTGAACACACTTTGATTACTTTTACCTTTTAGGTAAGGCTATGATAAGGCTTACTTATAGGTTCTGTAAATATCTCTTAAACATGCACCGTTTAGGAGATATTTACCTTGTGCATCTGATGATGTCATTGGCACATGCGCTCTGAAGAAACGGCCGCCCGTGCCGTTTCTTCAGAGCCCTGTGCCGTGAGTGGTGGCTCACGCGTGCATGCGCGGGAGTGACGACATGCGGCTCTGGCCGGTAATACAGCTGGAGTCTGCAGACCCGGAAGGAAGACGGGCGAAGATGGAGGCGGCTGGCAGCAGGGACAACGCAAGATTTGTTGCAGGTAAGTGTCACATTATGTGCTAGTATGTAATGCATACTCGCACATTATGCATTTACTTTACAGGGGCGGAAAAGGGAAGACTTTACTTCCTTTTAAAAACATGTAGGCAGGTCATGAGGGACAGTCTCCTCAAACGTTTTGAGAAGCATGAAGAGAATAAAAATGTTGTGCTGGCATGTCCTCTTTTTTTTTTTTTTTTTGGATCCTTGATACAAGAATCATGCTTTCTCTTCTGAAAAGAGTAAGAACACAAATAAATAACATTATTATTAAATTCCTACTCACCCAGCACTTAAATATTATAAATAAACATGTAAGGCCATAAAAGCCTGAGCTGCTGCTATAAAAGGTCAAAGTGTGTATATAAGGTGTGACCGATACACTAAATGCAAGAGTACTGTAACACTAGCAGCGCTTTTAAAACTTTAGCATAAATATGCACCAAGCACACATGAGTAAACCTCTCAATGCTAAAATCAAATACGGTATAACAATAAAACTATAAATGGTGCCCACAGAAAGTGTGATGCATACAGCAAAAGGAACCAGAATGCACAAAGCTCCACTGATATACGCCTTCAAGTCCAATTAAAGTGAAAGTGTCCTTGAGTTACACAATGGATGGATAAGTAATCCTCATACACCGGTGCACCTCCACCATCAAACAGTGCCACCCCCATCAGAATGGACACTCACCAAATAGTTGATATATATGCCCCTGTATGAATAAGATATATTCTCCACCTGAAGACCCAGGGACAGCTGCAACTTGTCTCCAAATCAGTCTGTGTCTCCAAATCTATATCGCTCATGCCAACAGTTGCATGTAAGTAAGAGCGGGGACACATAGAGTAATTCTGTATTATTTCAAATAACACAAAGTTGCCCGTTCCCATAAGAATGCTACTCACAATGTAAATGAAACCTTCAGGCGTTGGAAATGCATAGTATAGATGCGAACAGCTGTTCGTCCTACGCTGTTTGAAGTTGCGACCGCTCGGTACCTCAGCAAGTCAGGAACAGCAGCGTGGTGTCTGGCGTAACTATGGTGACCGCGTACTCACGCTCTTACGTGTTTCGTCATCACAGATTTCATGTACTGAAAACGCATCAAGAACGCACCAGAGTGCATCGAAATACATCAAAAACACGTTACAGGAAAGAAAAAACTAATTGAAAATACTTTAAAAACACTCATGCAGAAATGCATCTGGACTGTGTGTGTGTGTGTGTGTGTTTATATATATATATATATATATATATATATATATATATATATATATATATATATATATATATATATATATATATATATATATATATATATATATATATATATATAAAAAAAAAAAAAAAAAGGGTCTACATTCAGATCTTGATGGATGGGTTTGATTGCGCCACCTGCAGGAGCAGGGCGCCAGGTGCAGCTAAAAAGCAAACCCCTTGGGGGAGGCCTCAGCATTTGACCAGACCCCTTATCTGCAACACCGCTCCAGGTGTTGTGTGTGTGTGTGTGTGTGTGTGTGTGTGTGTGTTTTTGTCTGTTTTGAAAGTTTTGTAGGCAGGGTTAGTGGTTTCTTATTCTGTTTTTGGTTAGTGGTTTCTGAACCGGTGCTTTTTGTCTTTGGTGGTACTTTGGGGCATGCCATCAGTAAAGATCTGTGTCATTTAATGAATGGAAAAAAAGAATTGGATGTTTGTGATTCATATCTTCTTTTCTGTGTTCATTAAAGGACACACCCTGGTGTGTGCAGTGTTTGTTTTTTTTTTTTTTTTATTTAATTTTTTCTCTTGTTCTTTTAAAATGCTGGCTTTTAACAGCTGTATGTTTGAATTGGGCTGGGGGGGTTGGCCACCAGCAGGGGCTGCCACTAGGGTGTTCTCTTTTTTGTTGCATCCTGCTTCTGCAGGTGGTGTATTTCCATCAAGATCTGGCTGTCCTCTTCAGTGAACACAGGGAAACGGATTTATGGGGAGTACAAAAATCCTATATATATATATATATATATATATATATATATATATATATATATATATATATATATTACACATTTTTCTTATTGGCATGAGTGGTAAACGAGGCACATTAATTTAATTTATCCCTATCTGATGCTGCAGCCAGTGCTCTGTTGTGGATGCTGAAACTGCTTCCATTTACGCAGAAACAATTTTCAGCCTTGAAATATTTAAAGTATGCTGTGCAGTATGAAGAGGGAGAAATCTCTTGACCTAGATTTATGTTGAGGGTTGTTCTGAATAGTCACGTTGGTATCTGACTGTTGCTTGATAATTGAGAACTATGTTTCAGTTCTTAGTTTTGCTTTGAGTGGTTTTGATATTATTACATTTTCACTCAATTTTAATATCGTGTGGTATGACCATTCCTACCTGTATTTGGCATATTTATGTGCACACTTGCTAATGCCAAATTTAAAAATTATAGATATATATATATATATATATATATATATATATATATATATATATATATGTATATGTATGTATGTATATGTTTTACTTTTACCAATTTAACATCGCTGCCTGGTCACCCACTGAGAAAAATATTCCACAAAGAGTAAATTGTAAAACTGACACTGGTTCTCAGTATTACTAAAAGGGATATGACAGGTTATTAGCGCAAATAATTTGACACCTCATTATCTGTTAATTTGGTCAACAAACGAATCTACCGGTTAGGCTGGCTCCACACCTATGCCTGCACATTGATGTGTGTTGATAATGTAAATTGCATATGCATTTTAAGGAGGATCCCATTAATTTCTAAATTGCTTTCTACACGTCAGCAAAGTAAATGTTGCACATGACCCTGATGCCGCCCACGTAAACGTGTGTCAATGAGCGACTTCACTGCGTGCTCCCAGCATTGGTCAAAGAAAGCTCTTGGTCCCCACTCCCCAGTAACAGTTGGAAGCTGGTGGGAATGGCTTATGATCTTTTAGCAGCCAGTGACAGTGGTCATATGATAGCCAATTCTTCCTGCCCCTCACAGTGATCTAGGAATATCCCGAACTGAAAGGGCACAGGTTGCCCAAGCATGCATCTTTGTGATGTTGTAAAGGACGTTCCATGGGGCGTGGCCAAACCGCGGATGTGAGCAGACGTGCACGCTGCAGGCTCCGCCGATAATACTCACATCTATCCTGTGTAACGCCGCATCTGAACTCCTACTTAACCTCTGGTGCATCGTGTCCTGCTGAGTGCCGCACCCGCCTGGTGAGTTCTCTCTGCCCCTCTGCGCCGTGTCTAAACAGGGTAAAGATGGGAAGTCTGCTCCGTCCGGGCCTGCCCAAGATGGCGGCCCCCTGCAGCGCGCCTCTCAGAAAGCGACATACCTAGAAGCTGTTTGCAAAGCCTGCCTCCCGAGACCCCCCGCTACCTACTGGGGCGACTCAGTCAGGCTCCCCTGGCTCTCAATCCAACGCAGATGACACCGTGCTGCTGGGGGATCTGTCCAGCCAATTTGCTGACTGGGAGGCAGCTAGTGTGGACCAGGCCCCGATGCAATCCTCTCCATCCCCTGATTCAGAGCCCACGCTGTGGGATATCATGGCTGCTGTGACCACCTGTACTGCCTCGATTACGGCCCTGAATGCTGAACTGAAGGGGGTTAAGGCTGAAATATCTTTTATGCGCCATGATATGCAGAAGCAGCGGGAGTGGACGGCTGCAGTGGAGGGCAGATTGAGCTCGTTAGAAGATGACATGGTGCCTTTGCAGAGGGAAGTCAAGCATACTGTCCTGCTTTCGGCTCAGCAAGCTGCACGGTTGGACGACCTGGAAAATAGAATCAGACGGAGTAACCTCAGGGCAATAGGCATCCCAGAGAGGGCGGAGGGAAAAAACCCGGTGGCTTTTATTGAAAACTGGTTGACCTCTACCTTTTGGTCAGGACTCCTTTACCGCCATGTTTTCTGTGGAACGTACTCACAGGGTGCCTATGTGCCCTCTTCCTCCAGGTGCTCCCCCACATACTTTCATCTTTAAGCTCCTCAATTATAAAGACAGGGACATTATCCTTACTAAAGCTAGGAGCATGCAGGGGAAGCTGAAAATCGACAATGCCAGGATCTCCCTGTTCCCTGATTACTCTGCAGAGGTGCAAAAGCAAAGGGCAAAATTTATGGATGTGAAGAGGAGACTATGGGACCTAAATATTCAATATGCTATGCTGTACCCATCCAAGTTAAGGGTTGTGGCTCGGGATGAAGTGCTCTTCTTTGATAAACCCTCTGCCGCTGCTCAGTGGCTGGATGCCAACGGTGGGGCCTTAAGGGCGGCTGCCTCCCCTAGGCGCGGGGACCCGTGATGACTTTTATTTTCCAGTTGATCCGTTGGAATCTCCCTAGCTGGTTCTGGGATCACCCTGATTTCCTGTCGTTCAGAAGATTGGATGTTACACATTTTTTTTCCTGTTCCGGCGGGTACTGCTTAGTTGCACCTATGGTTGCTACCCCTTACATGGTCACTGTTCTTGAGGAGACTGCTATGGCATCTGTGGTCCCTCTCCGGTTTTCCCCTATCTGTCCTGGTTGGACGTACCCCACTGACTGGCCCTTTCCCCCACCCGTGGCAGACGTGTCTCCCCTTCCCACTTCTTCATCCCCCCTTTTCTGGACTGTTACTGATAATGTTTCCACTGTATATCACATACTGTTCTACTGCATTTATGGTGAACTGCTTCACAAATGCTTCTGCTATCCTTCTTTTGTGTCGGTGCTGCACCTGTCCTGTTGTGAACTGGAGTATTGACCTGGTCTGGGTTCTTCCTGGAAGGGAGGTATCTGCACTGTCGCACTGGATCGTTATGTCTGGGTGCCCTGCGCTGTTTTCTCGACTGCGGTACCTGATGCACAACAAATTTTTTACCAAGACCATGACTGACGCTGTTTGCATAATGTCTTGGAACGTGCGGGGCCTCAATAACCCAGTCAAAAGAACAGCGGCCCTGCGTAACATTAAAAGGCTGCAGGCGGATATTATTTGCTTGCAAGAGACTCATTTACCTCCGTCCTCTATTCCTAACCTGGCTCCCAATATGTTTAGCCATCAATTTCATTCTGTGTATTCCAGTTATTCTAGAGGGGTCTGTATATTAATAAGGAAGGGTGTTTGGTTTACATGCTTACATTCTGTAATTGATCCTGAGGGACGGTTTAATATTTTGTCCTGTCAGGTAGCGGGATTGAATTGCACGCTGGTGGCGGTGTATGTACCTCCCCCTCATTCCTTATTGTTACTCATATTGCAAAGCTTCCTGATGTGCCGCTGCTGATGATGATAGGGGATTATAACGCAGTCCTTGATGGTACCTGGGATAGGCTTTCCTCTCACTCCAGCGGTCCTACTGCGGCTGGGGGGGCTACGCCCTTCGCTCGGCACGTGGGAGAGCTTGGACTGACGGATGTGTGGAGGATGAGTCACCCGGGTGTATGAAAGTTTTCGTGCTTCTCGGCCTCTCACTCGGGCTTATCCAGAATTGATCTGGGGTTGGGCAATGGCTCATTGCTACCTCTAGTGGTCACGGCGGATTATGAGCCGAGATTGGTGTCCGATCACTCTCCGCTCTGGGTCCGCCTATCCCTTCCTTTTGGACGGGGTAGGCCTCTTTGGAAACTCAATGCGATTTGGCTGTCGCTCTTTCCTAGCCCTGATCCCATGCCACCCATGTTGACATCCTTTTTTGCAAGTAACTTGGATACTGCAGAGCTTGGAGTGGTTTGGGACGCGGCTAAAGAGGGGTCAGTTCATTTGCATTGTCAATAGTGTTAAAACCGCCATCAAGGCTTGGGAGAATACGGTGCTGGAGGAGGTGACTAGGGTGGAGGGGGCGTATGTTGATGCCCCGTCTGATGCTACTCAGAGGTCGTGGTTGGCCGCTCAATCTCTGGCTAAAACGGTATTGGTTCAGAAAACCGAAAACAAACACTTCTTTTTGCAACAGAGGTATTTTGAGGAGGGAGAGAACACAGGTCATATGCTGGCCATGCTAGTCCGATCACAGCAGCCGGCGGCTTTTATACCCACGATTAAGGACCCTTAGAGGGTGCTCTGGCATGCCACCTCCGACATAGGGAGAGAGTTGGGAGAGTTTTTTACAGACCTTTACTCTTCCAAAATATTGGCACAGGAGATTGAGGGCTTTTTAGATGCCTGCGATCTGCCTTCTCTGTCTGCCTCGGATGTGGCTATGCTCGGTGCTCCTCTTACGGAGGATGATATCCACGCCGCCTTTGAAATCTACTCAACATGGTAAATCTCCGGGGGCGGAGGTATCCCCTCGGAGGTTTACGGTCGGTACGCTGAACAATTAGTGCCTATCCTACTTTGTGTATATATAATACAGCGTTTTTGACTGGATGCCTGCCCGCCTCTATGTCTGAAGTGATTTGTCCTGCTGTTGAAGCCTGACAAGGATCCACTGTTAGCTGATTCCTACAGACCCATTTCTTTGCTCACAGCGGACGTTAAAATTTTAGCTAAGATTCTGGCCACCGGGCTCTCTTCCATTATCCATAAGCTTATACATAGGGATCAATCGAGTTTTATACCGACTCGATCCACGGCACTTAATCTTGGGCGCCTGTTTCTGAACCTTCAGATCCCAGTGGATAATCCCGGTAATAGAGCAGTCTTTTCACTGGATGCCGCCAAGGCATTTGACAGTGTTGAATGGGTGTACTTGTGGGCGGTCCTAAGACATTTCGGCGTGGGTGAGAATTTTCTGACCTGGATACAGGTACTGTATGCTGCCCCAACAGCTAAACTGAGAATTAATGGGGAGCTTTCTGAGCCCTTCTGTCTTCACAGAGGAACTAGACAGGGTTGCCCGCTTTCTCCATTGCTGTTCGCCATGGCGCTGGAGCCTTTAGCGGCACGGATTCGGGCCTCACCTGAGATGGTGGGTTTCAGAAGGGGCTCACGTATGGATGTTATATCGCTCTATGCGGATGACACTCTGCTTTACTTGGGCGACACGTGGGAATCCTTACAGGCAGTAATGTTCCTTATAGATTACTTGGGTCCTTGTAGGGATTTTCCATAAACTGGGATAAATCGGTCCTGATGCCCCTGGATCCCCTACCCAATCCTCTCCCTGAGTGTGCATCATCGGTGCGGGTGGTTGACTCCTTTAAATATCTAGGGATCCGTGTTTCTCCTGATCCTACCCAATACCTCGAGCTGAACTTGGTACCTCTGTTGCAAAGGTTTCGTTCTAAATGTACGAGCTGGTGTAAACTCCCCTTGTCTGTGGCTGGTCGGGTCAATCTGGTCAAGATGGTCTGGGCTCCCCAGCTCCTGTATGTCCTTCACAATTCTCCTGTGTGGATACCCAGGAGGTGGTTTCATAGGATAGACTCCCAATATCGCGAATTGATCTGGTGTAAGAAGGTGGCTAGGATTAAGCTTACTACCCTCCAGCTGAGCAAGGATTGTGGGGGGTTGGCAGTTCCTAATCCTAGAGTCTATTTCCTGGCCTCTCAGGTTCAACACATGGGGGGCTGGGGGCTCCCGGACCTCTTAGATCCTATTGGGTCCCTTTTTGGTCCCGCCTGACTCTCTCCTCACCCGGTGCTTGTCCATCTCGAAGCAGGGTTTTCGCACATGGTGGCGAGATTGCCGATTTCCCTGATTCGCATGGTTTGCCGCTGTCAAGGGGATGTTGCAGATCAGGGGTTACCTTTCCCAGACCCCGATCTGGCATAAACGCAATTTTTCTGAACTGATTCGCCTGGAGGAAGCTGAGGTCTGGGAGGCTCGTGGCCTATATTTTATGGTACAATTGTTTTGAGCCCGTGTGTTGAAATCTTTCCAGGAGCTACAGAGGAATTTGATGTTCCCAGACACTGTTGTGTGTTTTTTTTTTTTTTTTTTTTTTTTTTTTGTTATCTGCAGTTGAGGCATGCCGTTTCGGCCCAAGCACAATTTTCTACCTTGCAACTTGCTACTCATTGATTACTTGGGGAGGTTTTCCAGTTTTCGGATAAAAAGGGTATGATTTCACATGTTCTCTCAGGTTCTTTGCAGGACCCGGCTTCCCTCCCGGCCCGGGTGGGGTGGGAGGGGGACCTTGGACCCATAGATGGGGAAACATGGGAATTGTGCCTTTCCTCGATCCCTTTGGTGTCGGTATCGGCCTCACACAAGATTTCTCACCTGTTACTGTTTCATAGGACATATAGAACACCAGTGCAACTGTTTCGCTGGGGCCGCAGGTCTACCCCTCTATGTCCGAAATGTGACAGGGAGCAGGGCACGCTTATACACATGTTGTGGAGGTGCCCCAAATTATTTTGCTACTGGTCAGTGGTGATTGACACAATTTCTAGAGTGTATAATTTTAATTTACTAAGGGATCCTGTGGTCTGCTTGCTTGGAGCTCTGGAGGTGGACACTTTGTCCCTGAATGCCCATGTGGCTGTCTTAAGTTTGCTTTATATTGCCCGTAACTTATCGCTAGATTCTGGATCTCCTCCAGGGTTCCAAGCACGGGTCAGTAGATTGCACAAGTCAGTGCATCTCTGATTAGGGAAAAACTGATGTACCAGCACCGAAAGACACACAAGAAGTTTGCCTCACTGTGGCAGCCCTGGCTGGATGACCCTGCCTTGGCTCCACCACAGTTGGTCATGACCAGGTTGCTATCAGGGTAGGGTGCTGCTTCCATAAGTCTGATCTGCAGTGGTATACTTATTTCCTCCTTTCTTCTCCTTCTCCCCCTTCCCCTCCCTTTTCTCTTCCTCCCCACTTATTTTTTCTTTTTCTGTCTGCCCCCTCCGCCCTTCTTTTCCTCCCTATGTTTTCTGCCGACATTCTTCCTTTCTTGAGTTTTGATTCGGGTGGGCTCTTGACAGCATGCTGTGGTATGTGTCGCATAGATATGTGTGCATGATTCTGATACTACTGTATGTTGCTATTTGGTTGTTCCTTATTATGTTCTTTTAATGCACATGTTCGGTATTTTACTGAGGTATGCTCTACACCTGAGTACTGTAATTTTTGATAATTGTTCTATTTTTGTATTGATTGCACCACTGTCATTGATGGATGTTTATTCCTGGTGTTATTTATACAGTGTTCTGTTTATACTCAATAAATAATATATTTTCTTGAAAAAAAAAAAAAAGGACGTTCCATTTTATTATAATTCCTGTCTTGTTTCCTTGTGTTTCTAGGCTTTATGTCTCTCCAAAGAAGCATGCAAAGGCAGAGCTGAAAACAGATTCTCCCTTACAATGGTGCCGGCAGGTGCTGGATCACCACAGTCCAGAGACAGAGGCTGCTTGTCGGACATTAATTGGCAAGCTTGATCAAGGTTAGTAACTAGATAACACTACTAGCTATATGTTCCCATTGTTCTGTTTTATGCAAACTAAAGGATTATTTTGGCACAGAAATGTAAAATTTCTCACCATGCTGGAAAATTTGTGTTGCTGTTCTTTCAGTTGAACTGTACTGATGGAGTAAGCACATATAGAGTGGATGGGAAATGGTTCGCAATTAAAACCTTTCCTAATTTTTTTTTTTTTTTTTTTTTTTTTTTTTTTTAGTTTATGCATTGAGGCCGATTTACTTAAAGGGAAACTCCCAGATATATATATATATATATATATATATATATTTCTTTTTTTATGAATAGTATATTTAAATATTTTTATCATTGATATTATTCATTTTCTGGCTAGCTGCTTGTGTAGCTTAGGAAGTCTGATTTAAAATTAGAAAAACAGCTTCTTCCTGTTCGTCACCAACAACTCTATTTCCTGTTATCTGAATTTGCTAAGCGGTCTTTTACTTCCTGAAAAGGTTGTCAGCCTGTCTTAGACAGGTATGCATGTCTTAGACCTGCCCAGCCCCACCCCCATACCTCCTATGCTTCACAGAACATGATCTCCTGTCTTCTTAGCCTTGTTTAGGCTAGCAGCTTCTCCTACAAGAGGGAGGAGGGAATCGCGTGACTGGCGCAATATATGACAGAAATAAGGTACAAAGGAACATTTAAGAAAGATCGATTTTCTATTGTTCATTACATGTGAGTAATGAGTTTTAGGCTCCGTTTCCACTAGTGCGACTTGTCATGCGACTTTCGACCCAAAGACGCATGACAAGTCACAGCCCATTGATTTCAATGGCACCCGTTCCCATTGTGCCCCTTTGAAAATCAGGGACTTTGAAAAGGTGCCTGCACTACTTTGATGCAACTTTGATCCATAGAGTATAATGGTGGAATTGATTTTTGAATCCCCAGCTGGCGCTCCTGGCTCCTCCCTTTTGAGCAGTGCCCCCAGAGAAAGCCGCTTGCCTCGTGGCTCTGAACCCCCCACCCCCAGCTCTCTCCTCATTGGCTCACTGGCTGTGATTGATGGCAGTGGGAGCCAATGGGCTCCTGCTGCAGTCTCAGCCAACGCGAGGGAGAGTCCCAGGACATCAAGGCTATCTTGACCATAGCTGGATTGGATAGAGCTCAAGTAAGGAGAGAGGGGGGGAAGGGATGAGGCCGCTGCACACAGGTTTTTTTACCTTCATGCATAAAATCTGTTCAGATAAAAAGCTTTTTGAACCACTTTCATGCAAAGAATGCAATAAGGGTAAAACCATAAAAAAACTATATGTAGCGCTGTTCTTTATTTGTATACATCCTTCCAGGTATTTGTCCCATCATAGAAACCAGATTACAGTCTGTGCTTTTCCCATCTACCTAAGATTTCTGTATTCTACTTTCACTTCACTGGTACTCTGGTATCATGCAGACAAGAGGGCAGCCAGTGGAGATTGGAAAGGAGGGCATTCATGCTCCCATCTGTGCTTATGTATTGTATGCACAGCCTTGGCTGCAGCCCAGATGGTTACATACAATGCACCTGTTTCCCCTCCCCAGTCCAAACTGGGACTGAAAGTTTGCAGAGTAAACAGTTGACCTAGAGGTTGTTTGAAGTGGTGTCACCAGTCGTTCAGAGTTCATGGTTTCCTGTATGAAGAAATTGCATTCACACAGGGCTTTTTGGGGAATAAAAATTGAGTGCTAGTTATTAAAATGAAGTAGGATAAGAATGTATTGCATCAGTGGATACATCACCCTATCACTGAAGAGGAGTGCCTGTTCTCTCCAGTCTCCCCTCCACCAGCGTGAACTGGGGATGCAAAGAATTTGGTGACGTACCAGCACATAGATAAGATTGTGTAGCATTAGACAGACTCTGTGTCTTGTGTACATGTTGGGGACCAGCTAGCCATAGAGAACAGCGCCCCATCTTGTTTTCTATTGATCAAGGCCATGTGACACAGATCCCTAGGGGCGCTTGGATTTTACAAACGTGTACCCTATGAAATCTGTGAACACCTTCACAATTCTGGTCAATAATTACTAAATCCATAAAAGTGGGATCACTCTTTAAATACAGCAGAGTTGAAATAATTACAAATACACATTCAAATGAAGAAAAAAATAAATATATATGTACTGTATATAGCAAAAAATGTATGTGTGCAATGTTAATGAACCAAAGTGTTTTGTAATTAAATGTGAGCATTTATTTCCTTCATAAATGAACTATCAGCAGTGAAAAAGATCCAATCCACCCAAAATGAACAGACCACTAACATTCAAAGTGCTTCTTCATGCAACATTTAAATGTTGGTGTAATCTCAAAATCCTGTCTGTCTGTCTAACACATGGTTTTGTTGGTAAATGAAGATATTGAGGTGTTGCATGAAGAATCACTTTGGATATTAGTTGTCTGTCCATTTTGGATGGTTTGGATCTTTTCACTGGTGAGGAGTTCATTGATGAAGTTGTGACTCTCACTCTTTGAATGGTTTATTAACATTGCACAGTGTGGACACTTGTGCACATTTTATGCTTTTATATTTATTTCTATTTGTTTGAATTTTATGTATATTTTTACTAGGATTTATTCCTACAGCACTGTTTGTTTTTAAGGTTGGTATCACTTTTACTAATTCAATGCAAGGGTGTGACACAATACAGCAGCAGTGGTATTAGGGTTTTTATATTGGACACCTAGGGACTGATTTATTAAAAAAGCAGAGTGCAAAATCTGGTGCAGCTGTGCATGGTAGCCAATCGGCTTCTAAGCTTGTTTAATTAAGCTTTGACAACCTGGAAGCTGATTGGTTGCTGTGCAGAGCTGCACCAGAGTTTGCCCTCTCCAGATTACTATATTGTCCTGTTTTTTGTGCAGTTATTATATAAGCCCCTATATGTATGTGCCATGCATAAACTGCAGTACAAAGTTTCTTTGCTCTTTTATCATAATAGACATGGTAAACTTTGCTCTTATTCAGATAGAACGGGGGAATATTTTCATCAGCACATAAAAAATCCTGGTTTGTTCTGACCTGTAGAATAAGATGAACAGATGGAAGGGTTTGGTTTATACTGAACTTCTAATTTATGTGTGCACTTCACCCTAATGTTTGTTTAAACTAACCTGGTTATACTTTTAAATTGTCATTGTAGCGAGTAGATGGAAAAGCCTTTACTGCAGCCCGCTGGCATCACCAAGTGCATATAACGCCAACAATGAGAGCGGCAGTTGTAGCCATACACTAAATTCACCGGGGTGCCTCAAATCCACTAACAAAGCACTACTAACCTGTGGCAGCTCAGGTATGGCATGACTTGGAAACGGCATGAATCCTAACGAATCACCTAATAATAATAATAATTGTATGTTTCCTGAACGTGACCCTCACAATGCATAGATAAATGTTTGCATTATGACTGTGTAAAGATGACTCTTTTTCTGACTCTTCACTGTGTGGCTTGGCTTGTGTGTATTAATGTACCAAGATATTGACACGTGAACTTGTTTAACATGTTTGCTTTTACTAGAGGTGTTAGGTATAGCACTATGCACGGCTGCAACAGGTAAAGTTCCAGGATACAATTCTTACAGTGAACAAATAAAAACAACCGATGACTTCCAGATAATTTTATACCCGTTGTAAGAATGGGCAGCAAGCTTTGCCCTTGGCTCTTATAACAAAGGTTTAGGATGTTTACAAAGTTTTATGTTCTGTAATATGATTGCCAGGCTCCTTGGCTATGAGACTTTTGAGCAGAGTTTGCTGTATAGTTGTGCTTGCAGACACAAAGTTAAGAAAACCTGAGTGGCACATGGCAATGACTTCTGGATGGGACTTGCCTGTCCTCAGAGACTTTGCTCTTCTAGGTACTGCTGTGACAGGTGTTTTTCACCCATGCAACTTCTTAGCCATTACATTTTATTTAGTTCTGAAAAAGGTAGCAATCCGATTGATCACTTAGGAAAAATGTTACTGGTAAGCCTTGAGTGGAACCACATGCCTCTGTATGGCTGTAATTATTTTCACCATGCAGTGGAATTGTCATGGCCGGAACATGGCAGTTAGAGGTGTGGGTTGTGTTTTTTTTTTTTTTTTTAATATATATTCTGTATATTACAGTATAGATTCTACTATACTACAGACCTTGCTGCTTGTTCATGTTGTTCAGTAACTTAGTTTGCTTGCTTGTCATGTTGATCAATGGTTTAAAACAGTGGCCTCCAAACTGCAGCCCATGAGCCGAATGTGGCCCTTTTGATGGCTTTTACCTGGCCCTTGGGGCACTATTCCTCCAAATGATCTGAAGCACAGTACCTGCTGCTGACGCCAATGATGGGGGCATAGTAGCTGACGCCAATGATGGGGTCATAGTACCTGCTGCTAATGATGGGGCATAGTACCTGCCGCTGACGCCAATGATGGGTCACGATTTCTTTCCGCTGACACCCACTCCAAACAGGAACAGAGCTGAGGCTGTCAATCTGCTGGAGGGCCTTCCCCTTTCACTTTTTTGTCTTGGTGTCAGGAAAAGTTTGTCAGAAGTGATTCATGCTGACAGCAGAGGAATGAAGCAGCAGACAGAAATGACACTCAAAGTAATTGTAAAGTCTCGTTTATGAAAAAAAAAAAAAAAAAGTTATACCTACCTTGCTCTGTGCAATTGGTTTTGCACAGAATTGTCTGCATCCTCCTCCTCTGGTCCCTCTTCTGCACTCCTGGCTCCTCCCTCCTGTTGAGTAGTGGGGGGTTACCTGAGCCAAGTCACAGCTCCGTTTGTCCATTCAGACATGAAACTGTGCCCTGGCCCCGCCCACTCTCTACCCTGATTGGCTGACATTAACAGCAGCGGGAACCTATCGCACTGCTGTCTAAGCCAATGAGGAGGGGAGTCCGGGCAGCTGAGACACTCTTGAAACATCGCTGGAAAAGATGGTCTTTGTATTGGGGGGCTGAGGGGGACAGCTGCACACTTTTTTTTTTTTTTTTTTTTTAATCTTAATGCATAGAATGCATTAAGATTAAAAAAAAAACCTTCTGCCTTTACAATCCCTTTAACGTACAGAGGGATATGCATTGTTCATATGTCAGACCACTTCAAGAGCTGCAAGAAGAAGTTGGGGAAAGGTAGACATGCGGTATATTATCTATACAGTGTTTTAGGGAGATAGAGGGAAGGCAACTTGAATATGTAGACCTTACCACTGACCGCTTTATGTATAGTCCGTGATCTAGAAGTACAATATAGAGTTCAAAATTAGCTTTCTCAGGAGAGGTTGGCACTGGCAACCTACATGTCTTGGCTTAGGATTCCTTTAAAGCTTTTGTTACCCCAGCATTTCATATTCTTAATATGTGCCTGTTGTACCATGTACTTGTATGAAAAGGTATCCTGTTTTCCTTGCATTGCTTCCTTTTGCGTGAAATCCCTGGTGCTTCTGCTAGTCCCTCTGCTCTTCTATTAGAAACTGACCACACTAAGCAGGAGAACACAACGTGATCAGTTCTCTAGCCATGCTGGGAACTCGGCCTACTCTTCTCCTATGATCAGTCTTGTCCTGACACGTCCCCTCTGCACAGCTATTTACTGGGAAGACCAATATGCTGCTGTTTCTCCTCCCCACTTCTTTATGCAGATAAGAACAGAAGGAATGTGATCACTTATAAAAAGGGGAAAAAGGTATTTATAATGGTTTTTTTTTTTAAATATTTATACACAAATGTTTTGCCTTTTAACTTTTAAACCCAAAAGGTTGTTTTACAAGGTGATCGTTTAGTCACTTTAAGAGGAAGGTGAGAGGTGATGCTATATAAAGTCTTATGTACTCTCTTCCCCATACAATTGAAAGTGGAAGCAACTCAAAAACATCTCCAATGCAAACCAGTCATGTCCGGTATACAAACCCAACATTACCAATTTTTGTACCCCTTGTGCTAGACCATCTTCATAAAATCTTGCCCATTTGTCTTCAGACCATGTGCTGTTTGCAGCAGCTGCTATAGCCTAACTAAATAAAAAGGGAAGGTGCTTTTATTTACGTAAGCTAGTTTATGAACCTCCCATGCTTGATAAGCTGTATACCCTGATTATTACAAAAAAAAAAATATTATACATTTTTTTTAATATTATTTTATTTTGAGGTTTTTAGGCCATAATCTCTACCACTGTGATTATGCGTGTGTTTGTGTGGTTTTTTTTTTTTTTTTTTTTTTTTTATACTAATTGTTAAACCCAGTCTGCTGATATTTGACGAAATGTTCATTTGTATTTTTGATGTAGAATTGTTTTTTAATTCTGCTCTTTTTTTTGGAAAAGGGGAAAAAAAAAGGCAATGTGCAGTGCCCCATAGTGCCCAGAGGTAATCTGTGATCCTAGCTCAATGAAAAGAGAGCTGGTATTTTTAGAACTGTGCTTGTTTGGCTGTACTTCTCCTGTGGATCACAGAAGTGCAGTTCGTTTTGCAGTCCTGTGACCAATTTTCAGCAGACAGCAGGCCAAAGTCCGCTGACGCCAGAGAGGCGGTCAAGGCTCAGGCAAGATTGTGACCAGTCAGGATCTGCCCACATGCCTGGACCGGCACCTGGCTCAGCTTCTTAGCGAGCCGCTGAGAGCCTGAACCGGCCGCTCCCGCCCCTCCACAGCCCAGCACTCTAGTGAGCACAGGGCAGAGCAGAGAGCCAGTGACTGACAGTCAGCAGCTCTCTGCTTAGAGAGCTGTGAAAACCAAGCGATCGGCGATGTTTGATTGCTCAGCTCTCAGTGTTAAAGGCACTGGGGGACAGATGCAGCATTGGACCGATTTTTGCATTCACCTAGGTAAGTATGATTATAAGAAAAAAAAAAAAAAAAAACTTTACATCTTTTAATATTTTTGTTACATTAAATAAGCCTGTAAATGTTTAATACTTTATTACTGGAGCTGTAGGATGACTAGAAATGTTGAACTTTTATAGATTGACAAATATCCCCTACGATTTTAAATTGCACCTTTGTTTCAATATTTCTTTATTGAAGTTTTGGGTACAGAGATTCTGCAACCACGGAGCAGGGTAAAAAAGGGAAATGGGACAAAAAAGTAGACCGTAGTACTAAAAGATATTCATGTCAGCCAACATACAATGATACATTGTTGAAATACATATCAATGATAGTAGCAGTAAACGTCAGGTATTTTGCTATTGTTGGTGAAATGCCAGGTTGACCAGTCTCTCCAGACCTAAGAGCTATATTTTTCTCACAGATGTATATTGAGTGAATAATGGTTATTTCAGATTGGGAGGCCGGTCTCCCCTCCAGTGTCTAGTGATTGTTAAATGAGCTGCCAACAAAATGCCAGTATCCACGTTTCGGTGTATCACAGGGAAATCTTTGATACCAAGATTAATGCTAGGTCAGGTTTAGGTTTTTTAGAATGCCTGTGACACTGGAAAGGCGTTGGAATAGGCTTCTCCAAAAACTCTTGCCCACATCCTCTCCAGCATAGAGGGGAGTTGTTTGATGAAAAACGAGCTATACGATATGGTGTCAGGTACCACCTAGATATTAACTTCTGAGTGAGCTCCCAAAAACTAGCGCAGTGCGACACAGCAAAGGCGTATCGTAGTGCAGTAATCCACTGGCGAGGTTGGTCCAATAATCAGGGAGGCTGTTGTACCGCAGCCTGTGAGTCACTCGCTAGAGACCGCAAGGAGCTTCCCCCAGCGCCATTTTGGTGTAGCCCGCGGCTTACCAGGGGGAAAAAAGCCCAATTAATTTTGCGGGCTGCGGATGTTCTCTTCGGCGCCTGGGTGTGCAGGCAGATGGTGTGATGGTAGTGTAGTGGCGTCGGTCCTTGGTTATTCCCCTGGCCCCACTGGGAGCTAGTGAATCATGCGGCCATTCAGTGCAGCGGTCGCTACGCCCCCTCCATGCCACAACTTTATTTTTAGAACCTTTGTTCAATTTCCTAAAGGTTATTGGGGTTAAAGTGGATCTTTAGTCAGAAAATGTAAGTCCTGCTAGATCACTTGTGCAGGTATAAAACATAGGTTTAATGTAAAACATTAAAAATAAGTGCCTATACTGTTTAAATTCCAGTAATACACTGTCTCACCCTACTCTTCACATGCTCAGTTGCTCTCTAAGAATTCAGCAGAGTGCCTAAAAAAAAAAATAGAACCAAAATTCCGACAGCCTAAAAATGTACTGCTGTTCAGGGGGTCTGGTCTTCAGCAAAATGGCAGCCTCCAGCAACTGCTGGAGGCAGTTTATAGCCTACCACACATTGGTAGCATAATTGTTAATGCTCATGAACATTATTGTAATCAAGTTTTTTGGGGTAAATTTCCACTTTTATATCAACAGTCTTTTTTGACCGTAGGAATAAAAAGCAGCAGAATGGAAAAAAAATTCTTGATCAAAATTCCATCCCTGATTGTGGTTTTCTTTCGGGAAAAATTGTGCATATTGTAATGCGTGTATGTGTGTGACACAAAAGTAGCCTGTCAGCTGGGATTACATTCAAGTAGCAGGTCTGGACAAAATGTTAAGAGTTTCGGAAACAAAATTAGTTGCCTGAATGATGGCAGGACCAGATGCTCAAAGGAACAATTTTTCCAAAATTCTGTAATTCTGTATGTTTGAAATAAAAATGTTAAAAATTTTGAACATGGAGGGTGCCTGGCTAAGTACAATGAGGTCTGGGGCGCACGGTGCTCTTCTGCCCTCACTGTATCTAATGCTTAAGGCCATCATTGAGAGTACAAATTACCTTTTTATTGTGGAGGGTTTTGAACCCAACAGTCTTTTGGGCTGTTGTCTTTGGCGCTCCCTGATACTCATAATGTTCTTTGTTATTTAGCATGCTTACTGACTTTATAACGAGATGGAAAGCTGCATACTGGCTGTTTTGAAATATATTGTACCGTATTATAATTTTTGCGCTCATCTTGATTGCTTTGTTTTTTTTTGTTTTTTTTTTATGTACCAAAAGCTTTATCTCCTTTTTAATAAAGAGTTTAAAAAAAAAAACAAATGTTCAAAATTCTACTGGTGTACAGCCAGCCTGAGTCTTGGATCAGGTTTCAGACCATTTTTAATGGCTTGTACACATCTGATGCGTGTGTACATTAGAAGGTTGGCAAACTTTTTGTTGTGGGGTGTAGATAATGTCGGTCATGGTTTGTTTTTGTTTTTTTTTTTTTTTTGCCCTGCTGCCCAAAAATTGCTGAATTCCCCCATCAACACTAACTGCAGAGCACGTTAGATTTTTCATGCAATTATTGCCAGCAGCTATAGCCGCTAGCAACCATCACTGCGTGTTCTCCTGGCAGGGATTACTACTCCCGCTCATGTACAATCAGCCTTCCCATACACGGTTCGAATCTCAGCCAGTCCTTGCTGAACTGGACGAGATCTGAACAGTCTGTGGCTGGCTTAACACTTTTTAAAGTGAATCTTCACGTTGCCCATACTGCACAAAGTAACAGGTTTACAGGAATATCCATAAACAGCCAGTACTGACATTCCCTATACTCCAGTGGTCTCCAAACTGCGGCGCCTTGCTTGCTTTTATCTGGTCCTTGGGACACTGTTCTTCACTGACACCAATGAAGGGATGAAGGGCACAGTTCCTTCCCAATGACACGAATGATGGGGCACAAGTCCTCCCAATGAGATCAATGATGGGGGTCCAATAACTCCAATGATGGGGCACAATTCCTCTCGTGGGGCATTGTTTATTCTCACTGATGCTAGGGCATTTTTTACTCCCGGTGGCCACATTCGTGTCCTAAAGTATGACTAATAAGTGATTGAATACCCCTGCTATACTCCCATCACCACCCTGGTCCACTACCAGACTGCTTAAAGAATACTGGGTACTACCGGGGAAACATGCTACTCGCTGTTCATGGCAATCAGTTGGCAGGCCTGAGTTAGTGTTCACAGCCTGGTGTAAGCAGAATCTTGGGGTGTCTGCCAGAAGACTGGGGTGGTGAGAGATCAGAGAAGACCGGTACTAGATGCTTATGGTAACCTGTGACTTTATTAAGGTAAACCTGTACTTTGCCTATATTAACAAAAAACAGAAATTCAAAAAAATGGTGGTCTTCCCTTTAAAGTGTTTCTATTTAACTGCTATGAACAACACCTCCTCTTAAATTCTTTTATGTCTTGACTGTAAGACCAAAAGGGTGTATAAAATCTGCTTTATATATCCTATCCGTCTCTCTTCCAGGTTATTTGGGGGTCCATTCTACACTCAGCTCTCAGTCGTCTGTGGACAGTGAACTGAGCACATCAGATGATTCCATTTCTATGGGCTACAAACTCCAGGATTTGACTGATGTGCAGGTTATGGCCAGACTACAGGAGGAAAGTAAGATTACTTATGGAATTCTTTTTCTGTGTTGGGGTGGCCATGAACATTAGTCTCCTTTTGCAATTTTCTTTTTGATTTACCCATATCAATATAGTATGAAGCTTATCTAGCTGGTTAGGTAAATGAGGCATTCTCACTTCATAGCAGTCTGAAGTTTAGAGGGTGTTTTACAGATACTATATGGTTTTTGTAATGTTAAGCAGATTCTTGAGTTTTTAAAGGAAATGTGTATTGTTTTTGTATATAAATGTATTCCTAACTTAAAAAAAACCTCAGAGGGTTGTCCACTCCACACAGGCACCATTCAGAGAACACCTTGTCATTTTTTTCTCAATGAATACAAGGGGTTCTTTGATTGGATGAAGTGGAGATTGGGGTGTCACTGCTCTGCCTCTTTCCTTGTCTAATCAGAACTCTTTGCATTCATTGAGAAAATGGAAAATGTTCTCTGATTGGTGTCCAGGCCACGCAAGCAATCTGCTACTTCAGCAGAGGGCTCGTAGATCTCAGTGGAGCAAGTGTGGTGACCTCGCTTTACTTGTAGTCCACTGATTACTTTCTCCACCCCCATAAACTGTGTACACACCTCGGTCTAGTGGATACCTTTGCATTACACCCACAATTCACTGATTACAATTGCAATGCTTTAAATGGCTCCAATGCAGAAAAATAAATGCACTATTTTTTTTTCTTTCATGAATATGTGGGTGTATTGACAAGGTGGACTATGTGTTTTGTGGCGAGTCTAAATTAAAAAAAGAATTTGGTTGCTGCTAAAGGTAGCTCAGTTGATGAGGTAGTACTTGTTTCCACACAGTGCCATCTGGTGTTGGGTAACTAGTAGTACAGTTTTGCACTGTATAAAGCATAGTTGTATAGGAAAGTCTGAACAGTGTTTGAGCTTTGCATCTGAAAGTATTGAGTAGGTTTTCCTCCATAGCCATGCTTTCACCTATGCGCTGAAAACTGCATGTTTGTTTTGTACATTTTCTGCATGCACACTTATAATGCGATTTTAATGAGTGTTTAGATTAGGGATGCACCAATCCGCCTTTTTTGGACCCGATATCGATACCGATAACTGGCGTTGTGAAATCGCCGATACCGGAACCGATCCGGAGCTACACACAAAGCAAGCGGCTGCAGTACAGAGCAAAGCCGCTGCTTCATGTGTGTGGCTCCTCCATTCCCAGGTGGAGTGCATCTGATATCACTCTGCCTGTGAGCCGGACCTATACAGGAAGTAGCGGCTCCCATCCCATACTACTGCACCTAGTAAGGGATGGCTGAGCCGTTACCAAGCAAAAACCGGATCGGTCAATGTTAACGATCCATCTAAAATGGCCATATCGGCGCCGATATCCGATCCGAATATCGGATCGGTGCATCCCTAGTTTAGATGTTTGTGTGTGGTGTGTGTGTTTTTTTTTTTTTTTTGACTCCAAAGTATGCAAATGTTTCCATATCCCTAGCCAACAAAAAAAAGTTTCAATTGCAGACAAAGTACAAAAAAAACACACACAGCTGTGAAGTCTGACTGTGGGGATATGTTTAACCTCTTGAGCTTCTTTCAGTTAGCTCCACTTCCAGCTGACTGATCATTGTCGGCTTGCTTTTAATGGGTTGTCACTGAGAGGTGCAGGAATCCCCAAGTAAAATCCAGTAGCTGCCTAAAACCCAATTGAAGTTTTCCTGTAAATAACAGCAGTGCAGTCATGCTGCCTATAAATTGTTTAAAAATAAAAAAAACATGTCATACCTGCTTTGTGCAGAGGTTTTACACAGCGCAGCCCCAATCCTCCTCTTCTTGGGTCCCTCTTCGGCGTTCCTGGCCCCTGCCGAGTTCCCTCACAGCAAGCAGTTTGGTATGGGGGCAGTCGAGCACAGCTCTGTGTGTCCATTCAGACATGAAGTTGTGGCTCGGCCCCGGCCCTTCTCTCCTCATTTGCTCACGGACTTTGTTGCTGTCTCAGCCATTGACGAAGACTCCCGGCCAGCCAAGACTCCCGTGCAACATCGCTGGGTGTGGGGGGCTGCTGCACACAGAAGGTTTTTTAACTTAACTGAGTTCCAGCCTCAAATACCTTTTTTAACTAAAAATACCCCTATAATACTAATCCATCGCCCTTTACAGAACCGCTATTCTCATACTTACAAGGTGTACAGTATTGGATTTTAGTCAAAATTTTACTTTAAAAAACACTGTCTGGGCGCGGCCATCTTAGACGTGGGCATCTGAAGCCACAGTGTAATCTGCTGTGTCCTTCTTCCTGATTCCAGCCTCCTGGGAGTGATGACAAACAGCTCCCAGGATGCAATGCAAAGGCGGAAGTGATGTCGGTGGCTGTGGCCACAGAGGGGGGAGAAGGAGGAAGTACTATCAAAAATGCCCTGAAAATAAGGTAAGGAAAAAATTGAAAATGCCCAATTGTTGATCAATACAACACAAAAAAGGTTCAAGCGTTAGTCCTGGATGCAGTTTTCCTGCTAAGTCATGAACCCAAAAGTTGTTCAACTGTAGAAAATGTACATCAATTGCACCATGGCTGCCCAATCCTTAACACGGGATGGTGTTTGAAAACAATTGAAACAAAAAAGGATGGCGCTCTTGTGTGCACATATGGTTAATCAAGTATGAATGATGACCCAAAAATAGTCTCAAGGTAAGCCTTAAAGGTTTAATGAACATGGACCGTGTGAGCCTCTACCATTGGATGCTGAGACATATCATCAGGGAGTACCTTTTCTTCATCTTGGGTTACCCGATGCCATTGGATTCCCCTAATTACCACCAGGGATCCCCACAGCACCCCAAGGAGACTCGGAGGCTTCAGGGACTGGTTTGGAAGAGTATTTATTTTAATCTGTTCTATGTTCATTAAACCTTTAAGGCTTACCTTGAGACTATTTTTGGGTCATCATTCATACTTGATTAACCATATGTGCACACAAGAGCACCATCCTTTTTTTGTTCCAATTGTTGATCAGCATAGTGAGCACTCCAGGAATAACTAAAGTTGCAAAATAGGCCAGAACTCCACTTTAATGCATTAAGATAAAAAAAACCTTCTGCCTTTTTAAGAACCACTTTAATATGCTCTCCTTTCTTCCTTTAGAACCACTTTTTAATATGCTCTCCTTTCTGTGTATTTTGACATACTGCAGTAAAGGTTTATAATATCCTGCACTAGCAACACGGGGAGTTGGTCCACTGCTCTTGTGCAAAAGGGAAGCTTCAATTGGGCTTTAATCTGCTCACACATATGGATGTCCAAATACCCCAGGTTTCTGGTGTGCTTAACAAGAACTGGAACCTGAGGTGCAGGTATCTGAAAACGCTTGCTGTTGGTGGTAGTTTGAGATGCTTTACTTACAGGTTTGCTTTAAAGGGTCATTCCACATTTCAACCACCTGGTTGAAATGTAGGTGGCATCTGAATCACTAAGAAGACTTTTTGGAGTTTTCCTCCAGGCATAAGTTTGCCCCTCATCCTGCCCACTATGGGGTACAGCTCATCCTTCTACAATAACAATATTCTGTAGAATTCTCCTGCTTCATAAAATAAATTCCACCAAGGACAATGGCTTTTCCTATAATGACTGTGGAAGGATGAACTTTGGGCACAAAAACTATCATTTAAAAATATTACTCCAAAGCATCAAGAAATAGATGTTCACTTTGTGTGCTCCAAATACCTTTTGAAAATCTAGATATTACCTTCTAAAAGTAGCGAAGACTACATCACTGTGCTGTATATGGCTTGTCCAGAGAGCAGAGCTGTGGGAAAGATCCAGAATGCCCACCCAATACAGGCTGTCTGCAGAAAGCTACAGGGGGGATGAATGCAAGACCAGTCACCCTGTTGGAAGATAGAGCGCAGAAGCAACTGGTCTTTAAGATTTAAGTAAGAATATACGTGGCTTAGCAATTTTAGACCATATTTGCTTATCCTGGAGTTCCCCCATTGGTAGATGCGCAGTAACACATTTCTAGTGGAAAGGTAAAAATGATGGGTTAAAGGTTTGGATGGAGTTAGACTTTACTGTGTGTGTCATACCATTTTTCTAGTTTTTGTATTGGGGAAGGATTAGTTGGGGCTTCATCAGATTTACTCTTTTCTGTCCTGAGGTTACACCTACCAAGAAATGAAGGAAAATCTCTTTCTAGCGGTGCCCAAGATGACGGGAAAAATCTGACAGGGCTTTTAATCCAATCCCAAACTAAGAAACTGGTTTTGGATGGGCCTGCACTAGAATTCTCATGCATCCACCAAATTTTTGAAAGGTTTAATTTGTGGCACTCCAACCCTTTAAACTCAGCAGGCTGCTGTAGATCTTAAAATTGTTCAGGCTTGCCATCATGTTTGTGGATTTACTAGCCGGTTGAACTATTTGGTGACACACTTATCCATTTTTCAGGTCTCCGGCAGGACTACGCCTCTAGCTCAGCGTCTGTTTCCAGGCGCAGTTCCAGCGCCTCCCTCCACTCTCTGAGAAGAGGAACATTTAGCGATCAGGAATTTGACACATACAGCCTGGAGGATGAGGATGACTATGACTGTTCTTTGTCTTACCGCAGTTCACACCGCTATTCCCCATCACCTCTCAGTTCACCTCGATGCCAATCGCCCTCCACAGTGGGGGACAGCAGTCGAAGCAGTGCTTCCCGCATTAGACCTCCTCGCAGATCTATGCAAAATCACGGGCAGGATCAGATGAAGTACCCAGGTTGTGAAGGTTTGTATTGTGCAATTGTCTGTCGTGTGTTAGGTTTTATTTTTCGTATTGTACAGAAATACAGGAATTTTTTTTTTTTTTTTATAGATGACTTGCGGCACAGTATGCCCAATCTTGCAAAAACAAGTTTACGTTCTCTGGAGGCAGT
Organism: Pelophylax lessonae; assembly: GCF_965119305.1. NCBI lineage: Eukaryota > Metazoa > Chordata > Amphibia > Anura > Ranidae > Pelophylax > Pelophylax lessonae. The sequence goes on along the minus strand of NC_138774.1, from coordinate 106,522,018 downwards.
GAGAAGCAGCCGGAGCTTGGAGTCCGATCTTCAGGGGCCAAGCAGCCGATTGAGCAGGATTCAGCAGCCCTCAGCTAGTATGTCTATTCAATGCTAAACTCTGTCTAATTGAATGTCTTTTTTTTATATAATTGATTATTTTAAAACCTTAAACCAGAGTTCTGTTTTAGGTATGATAGATATTCTGTGTGCATTTTAAAGGATCGCGTATCCTAGTCAGTGTGTGTATATCCATTGGGCGACTATAAAACAAAGCACTCCAGCCTTCTATTATATCTCCAGAAAAACTTCAATAAAAATTGTTTTTCTCTATCGTTCATTGACAGACGCAGCTACATATTCTTCTTAACCATTGGGTTATGCTGCCCCCTACAACAAGAGTACGACACTAGGCAGGAAAAATCTTTACCATGCCTATGGTGCAGTCCCTGGGGGATATACACCCACTCATTCTGTTTATAGGATTCAGTTTTTTTTCTGCCTAGTTCAGGTGTAGGACCTAATTCCCTGCTGGGATTTCGGTCCTAGCATGTTTATGTAAAAAGGGAACCTTGTGTCTAAATTCCATTTTTTTAGCTAGTAGTGTCCCCCTATATCTCTTGGACATGAGCCCCTCCCTGGGACGGTCGGACCCTCGGGTTATCTCCCATCCTCCCATGCCCCCCCCCCCCCGTATGTGGGATCCCTACCTTAGTCGGGTACGGTGCAGGGGCTGTAGCAGGCGATGGGGGCCCTCGGGGGGGGGGGGGGGGGGCGCGCCAAAGCTACGGATTGCGCGACCTGCTGGGGGGGGGGGGGGTGGTTAGTCGTGGTGGGCCCCCCTATGCTCTCCTGATCCTGTAGACCGCATGGCGTGCTGTGTTTGCCACCATTTTCCAGTAGGCCATCTTTTAGTAGTTCCCCATTGAAATGCATTGGGCGGCCATTTTATTGTATTCCGAGAACGATGTACAGCAGTGAGTGAAAAGGCTTTAACCCTAGTGCTGACCCAGGTACTTCCTCTTCCTGTGAAGGATGTTTTTCTGCATGTTTCAGGCCGGCTCGGATTTCCCTGATATCGGGTGGTGGTGAGTCGATTGGGGTCCCTGTAGGTCGACCTTCCACTCTGCTATATTGCAGTTTAGTGTGCTGGGACTTGCAGTATTCTTTAAAGTGACACTGCACTGTCCCCAGGAGCAAGTCTCACCTACTGATCCCCTCCTTGGTGTTGCGGTGACCTCCGGGTTGCAACCCTTGTCTTCCTTAACGGCTGTTTTGGAATCCCTGGTGTCAAAAGTTGATTTGGTCCTAAAAAAGAACTAGTAAAAAAGCGCCCACTGCCCCCCCATGCCTAATCTGTATCCTCAGATGCTGAGGTTGATATGGCTGCCACCGACGCTAGTCACCCTGAGGGATCCGCTTCATCGCACTCTGATGGCGAGGATGAAATATCCTAATCTGCAGCCGCGCAGGAAACCGTGCTGGTGGAGGAACCTGGTGTCAGTGCAGGAAACTCTAAAAATGGCAGATGATTTTACATCGTCAGAGATGCAGGTGTCCTTTGGCGCATGCAAATCACAGAAGTAGGGCAAGTTTTTGCCTTGTCTGGAACTTTTTGACAAAATTTGTCACTGAACAATAGTGGTGTCGAAGCGCTTTTAAGAGGCGCTACCCCTTTGCGGAAGCTATAGTCAATAAATGGACCGTTCCACCGAAGGTGGACCATTTGGTCTACAGACTAAACAAATCTACTGTGGTCCCGGTGGAGGAGTCTCCGGTCTTTAAAGACCCTGTTGATATGATTGAGGCTCTCTCCCACCACTTACAGGTGATAGCGGGTTCAATACTTAGACTGGTCTTTGCTATCACTTTGGTAAACCTAGACCATAACGGAATAGGCAAAGTTACTAAAAAGTGATTTGGAAGCAAAACCTTTTCCCCTGGGCCCTGCAGAGCTAACGGACCAAATGGTCAAAGCATTACTGTTTGTATGTGATGCGTCCTCAGATGCAGCTCCCCTTGCGGCTAGAATTTCCACAGTAGGGGTGACAATGAGACGCATGGTGTGGCTAAAAAGCTGATCTGCGGACCAGGCTTCTAAAAAGGCTCAGTCAGATCTCCCCTTTACAGGGGACCGCCTATATGGTTCTTCGTTGGATGAACTTCTCAAAGGGCTTACAGGTGGGAAGAGTACACTTCCTCAGCCCGCTAAGGGCAAGCCTCTGCATCATTGACGGGCCCTTTCGTGCCTCAGGCATGCAGGAGAAGGGATCTAAGCCATTTGGATCATCTGGGGGTTCCAAGAAGACGTGGTCGGTTAAGCTGAGAGAAGGCCCCTCCAGATCTGCAGACCAGTTCCCTTCTGCATGAAGGGGCGCCCTCACCCATAACTAAGGTGGGGGGACGTCTGTTTCTTTCCGGAACCACGGACCTGCTTGATTCAGGACAAATGGGTCCACGAACTAATCCAATCGGGTTACAAGATCAAATTCAGGTCTCGCCTGTCGGACAGATTCTTTCCGTCCAATCTACGCCTATCTCCAGATCGGCTAAGGGATCTACCAGAGGTGGTACAAGATCTGCTGTCGCAAGGGATGATTGTGCCGGTTCCCTCTTGGGAACACTTTCAGGGGTTCTGTTCAAACCTGTTCACTGTTCCCAGGAAAGAAGGCAAAGTGCGTCCATTACTGGACTTCAAGGCTTTAAACCGCTTTGTGCGGTTACAGAAGTTTTGAATGGGAGTCCCATTCGCACGGTAGTGGTGTCCCTACACCAAGGGGCCTTTTTGGCCTCCATCGATATCAAGGACGCATAGCTACATGTCCAAATTATTGCTCTCGCTCTAACAATCATGGCGATACCTCACACATGTGGTTTGAACACTGTTTACATATGTGGGCGGGACTTATATACGTTTACTTCTGCGCGCGAGCTAACTGGGACAGGGCGCTTTAATTTTTTTTTTTATTTTATTATTTTTTATTTTTACACCGTTTAAAAAAAAAAAATGTGATCATTTTTATTTCTATTACAAGGAATGTAAACATCCCTTGTAATAGAAATAGGCATGGCAGGTCTTTATTGTGAGATCTGGGGTCAAAAACCTCAGACCTCACAACTACACTAAAAAAAAAAAAAGTCGAAAAAATAAAATCAGCCCTTTAAACCAGTTTCTAGGCAGCGACGTTGGCCGTCGCTCTGGTCCTCCAAGACCATAGAGTCGAGTGAGGGCCATCTTGCCCACACTCGACTTCCTGTTTAAGAGGATCCGGTAACAGATCGTTTTCCCCGCTGCCGGCGGGTCCAGTAAGCGGGGAAAACGGGCGGGAGGGGCCCTTTTCTGCCGCACCGTAAGGGTGATCCCGCGGCGAATCCGCCGTTGGGACCACCCTTATCTGAAAGCCGACCGCCCGCCGTTTAAAAAAAAAATACCAGGGTTATGGCAGCTATCTGCTGCTATAACCCCGGTATTTAGCTTTAAACGACCAACGTAAATAGTCGTTAGGCGGTCGGTAAGTGGTTAACGGCGTGGCTGTTGAAAGCCAGGTATTGAAGGGTAGGGGTCTTTCGGACTCAGTGACTCCTTCACTGTTGAAGGCTAGGAAATCTACTTCTACGAAGATTTATCATCGTGCATGGAAACTGTATATCGCATGGTGTAAATCGATTTAAGGTGCAGCCACGCTCTTTTTCAGTGGCTAGGATATTGGCCTTCCTCCAGAGAGGGGTTGAGCAGCGGTTGGCCTTGGGTACCATTAAGGGCCAGGTGTCGGCCTTGGTGGTGTTTTTTTTTTTTTTTTTTTCAAAGTCCTTTAGCTAAACATTCTTTGATTCGCACCTTTTTATCCAAGGAGTTCGCCATATGGCACCTCTGATACAGCCCCGTTACGCCGAGTGTCTTAATTGGCGGCGCTGTCCTGCCGTTCATCCTATCTGGTGGTCCACAGAGATAAAGTGGTACTTCGACCAAATCAGTCTTTTCTTCCGAAGATGGTCTCGGATTTCCATTTTCCATTTAAATGAAGACCTTGTGCTGCCTTCACTTTGTCCTAATCCCAAGCATCCTAAAGAAATTGCTCTGCAATCTTTGGATGTGGTTCGGCAATTAGGGTTGACCTGGCGGCTACCAAGTCTCTCAGGAAATCACTCTTTTGTCCTTACGGAAGGACCTCGGAAGGGATTGGCTGTGTCTGCTGCGACCATATCCAGATGGATCAGGCAGACTGTAGTATAGGCTTATTCACTTAAGGGTCAGGTTCCACCTTTCCCTGTAAAGGCGCATTTTACTAGGACGTTGAGTGCTTCTTGGGCTTTTTCGCCATCAGGCATCAGTAATACAAGTTTGCAAGGCGGCAACTTGGTCATCTGTGCACATGTTCACAATATTCTACAAAGTACATGTTTAGGCTAAGTTTAGCCTTTTGGGAATTAAGTTCCTTTCTGCAATGTTTTCCCACCCCTCATGTTAATACTTTGGGACGTCCCAATGGTTAAGAAGAATATGGAGCTGTGTCGGTCAATGAATGATAGAGAAAACTGGATTTTTTGACTTGGGGGTCCTTTCACATGAGCGCTCTGATCAGATCTGCCTGTCAGTTTTTTAGGCGGATCTGATCGGGTGCTCCATGCATCCCTATGGAGCAGTGGATGTCAGCGGAGACATGTCTGCTGCCATCCGCATCCGATCCTGTCAGTGAAATCCGGAAGGATGGAAACCCTATTTTCCATCCGTCCAGGGGATCGGATGAGAGCGGACAGGCGGTCCGCTCTCATCTGATTCCCCCGTAGAGATGCATGGAGCTATCGCCTTCCTGCTCAGCGGGGATCTGTATTTACGATCCCCTGCTGAGCAGCACGGAACCGCCTACGGAGGCAGACCGTGTGAAAGAGCCCTTACCGTAAAATCCTTTTCTCTGAAGTTCATTGACAAACGCAGCACCCGCCCCTCTATTTAGGAGTTGGGTTGGGATTATTTCCTTCTGATACTAGTGTCTACCCCCAGGAACTGCCCATAGACGTTGTAAAGATTTTTCCTGCCTTTTGTCCTACTCCTGTAGGGGGCAGCATAACCCAATGGTTAAAAAGAATATGGCGCTGTCTGTCAATGAACTTCAGAGAAAAGGATTTTACGGGAAGTCAAAAATCCAGTTTTCCTCCTTCCGACATTGACGGACACGGCCTCTATATTCAGAACCATAGGGTTATATCGCCCCCTACAGGAGTAGGACACTACGCATAAAAACAGGCTTGGCTACACCTATGGGCAGTACTAGCTGGTATACATCCTCCTCACTGCCATAGACACTTTTTTTATGCTTAGTGAGGAGTAAGGACCTGGCTCCCTGCTGCGACCTGCACTTTCATTACCTTATTTTTTGATGGACTTTTTCCCTGCAGAGATCTTCTATCAACAGCCAGATTGGGAGACTGGCTGTATAATCTATATCCAGGAGGTCACCCCAATCTGGTCAGCTCACGCAGACCTTGAGCTACGCGCTGGGTCAGCTGCAACAGGCCCCATCCTGGACCAGGGCAGCCTGTGAATTAAAAGCCCCCTCTCCAGGTGAGGCCATGAGCTAGCATTCCTGCACTTTGCTCATGGGGGAAGCTGGGGATGCTGCATGCCAAGGCTGTCTGTGTCCCCTGGCCTTGGTGACTGCGGGTGCACTGTCCTACCTCCACCCTTGGGGTTTTCACTAAGGGGCAGGTGTCCCTTGGGCTCACCTTGCTGACAACTTGAGGGCTTGGGGAGCGGGTGGCCCGGCATCCGCAGGTCCACGCGCAAAGCGTTTGGGCCATCCAGTAATTTAGGCCGCAGCCTACTGGGCACTGTGTGGTACGGCCCCAGTTGAGGACGGCTGAAGCCGCTGTTTACCGTTAGGGCATCTGCCCTCCCCTCCGCTCCCTCTGTTGGTCCCGGTACCCCCTCGGATCCACGAATCGGAAAATTTAGGCTGTGCGGCCGAGCTGGGCGCCTTTTTCTGAAGGGCAGTGCTGTGGGGGTGGTTCAGGTTGCCGGCAGCTGTAGTCATCATTGTCCTGCCCTTCCCAGCATTGCTGCGGTACCGAGGGCTATCCTGCATCAGCGGCGGGCGGGGCTCCTTGGAGGGGTGTTGGCAGGTGACCCACTTTGGAGGATTCAGTCGGTGGCCCCATTTGTCGGCCCTCAGTCAGTGGCCCCCTGTGAGTTTTTTGTTTCCTGGGTAGAGATGGTGTTTGGGGCATAAGACTAGCAAAAAGCGCCCTCCGCCCTCTCCTGTCTCATCAGATCCTGAATCTGGCTCTTTTGCTGCGGAAGTGGCCCACCCTGCGGGGCTTGATGCTACGCGCCCTGATCCGTCAGATAGTAAGGTTGATTCCTTAACCGCTGCAGTGGCGCATGAGAAATCTTTCCGGTGGGGACACAAATGGCAACAAAAAACTGGCACAAGTTCTAACTCTTATTTCCCCTCTATTCAAAGCTATTTTTGGCTGGAGAGCTAATCCTGATTAGCTTCCAGGAGTTATCCTTCGTAGCCTTCAGGAGTTTTACCCGCAACTTGAGGTTAAAGGAGAACTGCTTTTTATAGGAGATGCCATTATTGTGGCTGCCTCACCCCTCTGAATAAATTTGCCTGAATCCTTGTCACGCCTTGCCAAAATCTTTACATCCAGAAGCTGAAATCTTACTATTGGCTACACCTGTGCAATATGTTCCTTTTTAAACCCTGGTCTCTTGGGAGATGGCCCCATAGTAGTCTATGGAGATAAATGGTGCAGGCACTGCCAGTATAAAAGTTTCATGTGTGGGATATCCTCTAAAAATCAAACTATGTTGAAAGAACAAAAATGCACTGTGGTTAGAAGCCTGCAATATGAATAACCATTATATTAATCATTTTTTTTTTTTTAGGTAATCCACCAGGTAAAATGAGGTACAGCTCCGGCCAGCCAGCAGCTCTCCGCCAGCCAGTTAAAGCAGGTTTAAGCACAAGTTCACTCCTGAACTCAAAGCAGCCAATTAAATCATCTGGTTACAATAGTACAAGCGGTCTTCGTAAAATGCAATCTTCGCCTGGCTTAATTCCAGCCGTACCTGGTGCTGTTTCTAGATCAGGAAACTTTCCACCCACAATGAAGCACTCGGGTGGAAAAGCTCAGTCCTCTGCAGGGTTAACAACTCCCAAAAGCAAGATGATGCAACCATCTAAAAGGCAAGTGTTATTTTTTTTTCCCATGCATGGCGATGAAATAGGTTTGCTTTATAGCACTCATCTGCTGCTCCACTCGGGGGTCTAGAAAATACATATTTGCTTTGAGTGTGGAGGAACATGTGACAAAGTTAGTGTTTTGGTGATTTGCTGGTGCTGTCACATAGGGGCAAGCATACAGCCCTGTCTAAGATCAGCTTGGAGATCAACTTGAGCTTTTTAAGGGCTAGAATTTTATACACACACAGATGAATGTAATGGTGGATGAGAAAAAATTGGTTCGATATTTTCAGGTGTTGGGAAATTCCTTTAGATCAAATATTGGTCATCATCTGATACTGGACACCTGTACAATCTGACCATTCCCTGCGGTTTGGATTAAATGAAAACGGTAATGTTTACACGTTTCAATAACTTATCCCTGATTACCATTTCTGTCCCTTCCAATGAGTGTCTGATTCGGCTGTAAAAAAAATACCAATGTTTTCAGGACCAGTTGACTCCCAGTAGCCGCACATCTGTGCTGCCCCTAAGATGAGTTTTTGAGTGGCAACATCAGCCTGGACTCTGGCCAGGCCACGCCCCAACACATCGATCTGCTCCTCTGAGCTTAGTCATGGGGAATGCAGGAGCTGGGACAAGCTCCCTCCCATGCCAGCTCTCCCGGCAGTGGTAGCTTAGGATTCATACCCCACCCCAGAGAGCCCAAGCGGCACACCAAGCAATGTCGGGTCACGTTTTAAAAACCAGTCACAGCCTAAAATCTTTACACCCTAAAAAACACCTGTTCATCAATCACGTGCCGACCCGCCACAGTACATATACTGCAGAGGAGCAGCACAAGCAGGCACAATTACATATGTATGTGCCTGTACATGTATGTCATGTGCCCTAACGCACAGAAATCCCCCCCCCCCCTTCCATATCCGAAACAGCAGATTGCAGCTCATGGTACAGGGCCCCTTTATGATTGGCCCACAGCTATCACATGATACCTGGGCCTATCACAGAGCACTAGTAATCACAGCTGTCATTAATGAAATTCATTTGTGTCAGTTCAAAGCAATTGTGGTACAATGATCTTTATTGTATCAGCCATTAAATGTACAAAAAAAAAAAAATCCTGATTACTCCCCCAGACTAGTAGTGTTACTATGGTGACACTGAACTACTCTGATCAAAGGCAATAAAAAAAAAAAAAATTGTAAAAAAAAAATTTATTTTTTCTCCATACTGTCAGTACCACACCAGTCATATGTCAACATTGTACTGTGCTGGTGACAGTATGTGTAAAAAAAAAAAAAAAAAAAAAAGTTAATTTCCTAATGTTCACAAATTGGGGCCAAAAAATTACAACTTCAAAAAACTTGCCATGCCTCTTACCAAGTACTTCAGATTGTCTACTTTCCAAAAATGGGTAATTTGAGGGGTATTTGTACTGATCTGGCATTTTAAAGTGATTATAACATGTTTATTTATTTTTTTAAAAATGAACAATTACCTGCTCTGTGCAAGGGATTTGCACAGAGCAGCTCCGATTTGCCTTTTCTGGGGTGCCCAGTGTCAATTCTGGCTCCTCCTTCTCATGGGGGTGCCCCCACGGAGAGCCGCTGTCCATGGGGGAGGCCGAGCTCACGAGTCCTGCTGCGTCCACTGACAGACAGCAGCCCGGCTCCCGTGTCACTAGATTTGGTTGACAGCAGCTTTCTAATGTTTCTAAGCGATTTGCAATGCGGTACCCCTTTGAAGAGTTTCTTCTTAAAAAGTGGACTGTTCCACCGGCGGTGGACCCCCCCCCCCCCCAGTTTCCAGATTGAACAAGGCAAACATAATTCCGGTTGATGAGACTCCGGCCTTTAAGGATCCGGCTGATAGGAAGGCGGAAGCTGTGGCCCCCAATATGTTCACGGTTTCTGGTTCGGCATTTAGGCTGGTATTTACCATTACCCTGGTGTCGCAAACTAGAGGGCTACATTGGATTTGGGCTCCCGTGGGACCCAATGCAAATCTTGCGGGAGTGGGCAGTTTTACCTCTGCTGCGGGTGGGAGTGGGCGGTCAAAAGATTTTGCGGGTACCCGCAGGAAACGGTGCAATTTGGTGTAACGAATTTTCCGGCGTATAAGATGACTTTTTTTTTTTTTTTGATAATAAAAAAAATATACCCCAAAAATCAGGGGTCGTCTTGTACGCCAGGTACTGTAGCTTCAGCTAGTAACAGAACATCCCTATTAAAAATGTTAGATGTGTATACAGTACCTTTTTGGCAACTTACAGAACGTCCCTGTGTACCACGCTGAGCCAATCACGGCAAGCTGTGTATTCTATTATTGCATACAAAGCCTGCTCGGATTGGCTGAGTCAGAGAGGCGGGCTTATACACTCTTTGCCAATTCGAGCAGGCTTTGTATGCAATAATAGAATACACAGCTTGCCGTGATTGGCTCAGCGTGGTACATAGAGTATTCCAGCACAGGGACGTTCTGTAAGTTGCCAAAGCTTACTGTATACACATCCAGCAGGCTAAACTATTAATAGAGAAGTTTTGTATGTAGCAGAAGCTACAGTACATATTGGGGCACATCCAGCGGGCTAAAATATTTAATAGGGACGTGATGGCTCCACTGATATGAAATGGTGTTGCCTCAGAAGAGGGGGTAGTATAGGGCAAAACCGTGGGAGTGGACACAAACATTGCGGGTGGGGGCGGTCCTGGTCATACATTCAGCGGGTACGGGTTTAATAAAACAGTCCCGTGCAGGACTCTATCTCAAACTCTGACCAAATGGGCAAAACTTGCGCCGTGACCTGGAATGGGAGCAGCTCCCCCCTGCCCTTGCTAAGCTGGCGAACCAGTTGGCTCAGGGGCTTCAGTTTCTGTGATGCCTCTTTCGATGCGGCTCTCCTGATTGCTACAGAATGTCTGTCTGTTTCAGCAGTGGTCCTTTTGGCTCAAACGTTGGTCTGCGAACCAGACTTCTAAAAAGGCCTTAACTGATCTCCCTTTTCAAGGAGATTGCCTGTTTGGAGCTACCCTGGAGGACATCATTAATGGTCTCATGGGGGAAGAGTACCTTCCTTCCGCAGGCTAGTAAGGGTAAGGATCTTCGTTGTAGACGTTGCCTGTCCTTATCGGCTCACAAGAAGTTTTTTCGGCCCTCGGGGTCAGCCGACAAGGGATCAAAGTCTTTCACAGCCTCTTCGGGAAGATCTAGGTGACCTTGGTCTGGCAAGTCGAGAGTGGGATTCTCCAGACCCACCTGCAAGGCTCCTTCAACATGGTGCACCTTCACCCGTACCTGGGGTGGGGGGATGTCTTCACTGGTTCCTGGACCCATGGACTTCCTTGGCACAGGACAAATGGGTCCACAAAGTCAAACAGTCAGGCTACCAGATGGGAGTTTCGTTCTTACCCTTCGGAAATATTCTTTCCTTCCAGCGTACGCTTGTCCCCTGGGCCTATTACAGGCTCTCCTTGGGGGCGGTGCAAGACCTAGTACTTCAAGGGGTGATTTGTCTCAGTTCTGACCTCGGAATGTTTTCAGGGGTTTTTTTCAAACCTGTTTACAGTCCCCAAGAAAAAGGGCAAGGTGCGTCCAATCCTGGACCTCAAGGCATTGAATTGCTTTGTGCGGGTACAGTATTTCAGAATGGAGTCCATTCTCATGGTGGTGGCATCCCTGCATCAGGGAGATTTCCTTGCCTCTATCGACAAGGACGCTTACCTACACATTCCAATATGTCTGTCACCAGCGCTTCCTCTACTTTGCCGTGGGAGAAGAGCATTATCCGTTTGTGGCTTTACCCTTTGGTCTCTTCTCCGCTCATCGGGTCTGCACGATAGTGTTGGCCATGTGCTAGCATTGTTTTGTCAGCGGGGGGATCGCAGTATTGGGTTGCCTGGATGACCTTCTGCGTGTGGAGTCATCTGCTGCTCTGGAGGACAATGTGGACATCACTATATGGACTCTGAGGAAGTTCAGCTGGCTTTTGAATTTTCAGAAGTCTGCTCTGGTTCCTTCCACAAAGCTGGACTATCTTAGCCAGAGTGTTCCTTTCTCTGGACAAACTCCAGAAACTGCATGCTGCAATTCATCTTCTGCTGTCCAGAAGGTAGTCATCTCTCTGGACTTGCATGCGGGTGCTGGGCCTGATGGTTTTTACCTTTTTTTTTTTTTTTTTTGAAGCGGTCCTGTTTGCACAGTTCCATACGAGGTGCCTGCAAAGGGAGATCTTGGCCAAATGGGATAAGTGTCCGAAGTCTCTGGACAATCCGATCCGGCTGAGCAGGGACACAAAAGGATCCCTTGTCCGGTGGCTTCACTCTTTTTGGCTCTTTACCAGGGCAAATCCTTTCTCCCCTTGTATTGGACAGTGATCACCATAGATGCCAGTCTGTCCAGGTGGGGAGGTGTCCTGGGTCGAAGCTCCGCTCTGTGTCTGGACACTTGAAGAGTCCAAACTACCGATGTCCTGGAACTAAGAGCAATCAGGCTTTGCATGAATCACTGGATGAATCGTCTTCAGGGGTGTCCAGTGCGAATTTAATTGGACAATGCCATGGCCATCAGGCCATCAATCACCAGGGGGGCACAAGAAGTGTATTGGTAGCTCTGGAAGTAGCCGGCATTCTACGGTGGGCAGAACGCTGTACACATTCCAGGGGGTTGAAAATTGGCAGGCAGATTATCTCAGTCGGCAGGCGTTGGACCAAGGGGAGTGGTTCCTTCATCTGGATGTGTTTCATCAGTTTTGTCTCCGGTGGGGCACCCCCGAGGTGGATCTGTTGGCGTCTCGGGTCAACAGAAAGGTGCAGAGGTTTGTGGCATGGTCACAGGATCCTCTACAGGACGATCCTCAGATGATACTGGCCGTGGAGCCAGTATCGTATGATATACGCCTTCCCTCTTAAGCTTCTGCAGAGACTCTTGCGCAGGATTGAGGCAGAAGGGATTCCGGTCATTTTAGTGTCTCCGGACTACCCTCGCCGGTGTTGGTACGCTGATCTTCTGTGGCTGGTCACCGACGACGTCCCTTGGAGCCTGCCTCTCAGGAAGGATCTGCTGTCCCAAGGGCCGATATTCCATCCTGCTTTACAGTTGCTGGCTTTGACAGCTTGGCTGTTGAAAGCCAGGTCCTGAAGGATTGAGATTTGTCTGAGTCGGTGAATCCAACGCTGTTGTAAGCCAGGAAGTCTACTTCTAGGAAGATCTACCATTGTACATGGAAAACTTACATTTCGGGGTGTGAGTCTCTTGGGGTTCACCCTCGCTCTTTCTCGGGGGCTCAGGTCTTGACCTTCCTTCAACTGGGGCTTGAGCAGAAAATGGCTTTGAGTGCCAACAAGGGCCAGGTGTCGGCCTTGGCAGTCTTCTTTCAATGACCTTTTGGCCATGCACTCCCTGGTGCGTACTTTTTTTTTTTTTTTTTTCCCTTCTTCTTCTTGAGGAGGTTCAACACTTGGCTCCTCCAGTGCGGTCTCTGTTACTGCCTTGGGATCTCAACTTGGTGCTCTGCTCTCCATAAGCCTCCCTTTGAAAATCTTTGGAAGATTCCCCTGCTTACGCTGTCCCAGAAGGTGGCCTTTTTGGTGGTCCACAGAGATGAGGTGGTTCTTCGCCCCTACCCGTTGTTGTCTGATTTCCTTTTGAATGAAGACATTGTGTTGCCTTCCCTGTGTCCCGGGCTGAAACATCTTAGAGAGTGGCGTTGCATGCCCTGGGTGTGGTTCGCGCAATCTGGGTGTACTTGGCAGCTGCGGAGTCTTTTAGGAAGTTGGACCCACTATTTGTGCTCACGGATGGGTCTCGGAAAGAACTGTCCGCTTCTTCTGTGGCCATTTCCAGATGGATCAGACAGACGGTGACTCAGGCCTATTCCATCAAGGGTCAGGTTCCTCCTTTCCCTGTCAAAGCGCACTCTACTTGGGCGCTCAGTGCTTCTTGGGCCTTCCGTCATCAGGCGTCAGTGACACAGGTTTGCAAGGCAGCTACCTGGTCGTCGGTGCACACTTTTAACAAAAATCTTTAAAGTGGATGTATTTGCATCTGTGGATGCTTCTTTTGGCTGCAAGGTTCTGCAGGCTGCTGTTTTGGGTGTAAAGTTTTCAGGTGGGCTGCAGTTGGTTTTGGGTTGAGCTCCTGTTACCTGGTTAGCTACGGTTTAGCCTTGGTAATTTTTTCTTGCTGTTCCTGCCCCTCATGTTTGACACTGCTTTGGGACATCCCAATGGTTTAAGATCAGTGTCTGTCAATTAACGAAAGAGAAAATGGGATTTTTGACTTACCGTAAAGTCAATTTCTCTGATCATTGACAGGGACAGCACCCACCCCTCTGTGGAGTTGTAATTCTTCTGACACTGCTTGTAACAAAACTGAGTTAACTATAGCAGAGTGGGGGGGTATACCCCCTGGGACTGCCCAAAGGCGTAGGCAGTCTTTTTTTTCTGCCTAGTTTCCTACTCCTGTAGGGGGCAGTAGTATAACCCAATAGTGAAAAAGATCAGGAGCTGTGTCCGTCAATGATCATCAGAGAAATGGATTTTACGGTAAGTCAAAAATCCCATTTTTATTACAGAAAATATCAATTTTTATTTTCCTTTTTTAGTTTATATAATGAAAATAAAATAACCCAGTGGTGATCTAATACCACCAAAAGAAAGCTCTATTAGTGTGAAAAAAAGGTATAAATTTCATTTGGGTACAGTATTGCATGAAAACTCAATTGCCAGTTAACCCCTTTTGCACCGGTGCCTCCTGGCTCTTTAAAGGATTTCAGATGCCAGGGGGGGAGTTTATGATCACCTGACCGCCCTTGGCTTTCCGTTAGCCGCCAGGAGCGCGCAGGGTGCATGTTCTCAGCACAGCTGTGTCTGTTAATTGGTACACAAATATGGGGCCTCTCAGTGCCCAGGCCCACCCCCTGAGAGGCTGCATATGTGTGCTGTTCGCACCTAGGGGTTAAAGTAGCGTAGTGTTGAAAAGTAAAAAAATGACCTGGTCATGGAGGGGGTAAAACCTTCTGGAGCAGAGGTGGTTAATAGGCACATATTAATTGTATTTAAAGCATTAGTAAACACCACTTGGTGACTTGTATCTCCACGCAAGCTTACAAGGTACAAGGAATATCTCCTAATCATGAACCATTTAGGAGATATTCACTACTTTCTGCAGCTGGTGACTACACCGGCATATGCACACTGCACTCTGGCATACCCATTATGCCATCCATTCAAAGTCCTCTCTTACAGTAAAGTGAATAATTGCATAGAACTTAGTGTTTGTGTCTGATCAGCTGATTATTTTGCAATTTCTGACTTGACCTTTTGGTTATGGAGAGGGCTCAGGAATCTGTAGTTAGGTGTGTGGGAAGGTGGGACAGCCCCAACAATTTTAGGGATTAAAGTAGCCATTGGCATATCAGAGTGTTCCAGGTTTCAAGGGTTGTTGAGGCTTGCTAGGACATTGGCTGGGAAATGCAGAGTGCCTGCTTTATCCTGAAACTGGAATAAATTACTCCACACTGCTTTACATCCTGAAAGCAATGGGTGGATTTACTAAGGGCAAATAGACTGCCCTTTGTAGGTGTAGTTGCAATTCTTTTTTTCCCAGAGCTTAGTGCAGGGGTCAGCACACAGCCCGCCACAGCTAAATGTCCGGCCTGTCAGTGCCCGTGATTAATTTAAGTGCCCGTGGATGTTTTCGCCGCTCTCTTCTTCATTGGACAGAGGCTGGTATCACAGGATTGGATGGGGCGGGAACTGCTAGAGTTAAAAGTTAACATTAAACAGCAGGTAATTGGTTGCCAGGCGATCCTAGCAACCAATCGCCAGCCTGTTAATGTGAAAAGTTCACTTCAGCAGTTCCTGCCCCCATCCAACCCTGTGATATTGGCCGGTCTCTGCTTTGCTGTACACCTTTGTAAGGTAGGAGAGTTCTACCTACACAGTGTGTGGGTGGGGTGCAAAGGGCACTATGGGGGTACAGGAAACTGCTATGGGGCACAGGACACTATTGGTGTGATGTGAAGGGGGACAGAGGACACTGCAATGAGGGTGGACCCTATTAGGGACCCCAGCACAGCTAAAGACAGGGCCCCTTTATCTCCCCTGGGGACAGAACCCCATTTTCAGACCATGCTGGCTGGCGTCAACCACCCTTGGGTGCCAGGATGGGGGGGGCAGTAAAACCTGAATCCCCAGCCAGGTGCTCCATCAGGGTGAACTGGCTTTGTATTTGTGAAGTACCTTAAAGTAAACCTGTACTGTTATTTTTATTTTTTTTAGGATTATTCTCCTCATTTATTAGCAGGTGAATGTTGCCCTCCATGTGTTCCACATCATTGAATCCAGCCCTTAAGTGGAAAAAGTTTTCTGAGTGAAAGTGTTAAAGCTCTGCTGATTTTCCATATGTCTATCACCCAATCCTCTGCTTGTAAAAAAAAAAACTGCTTGTTTTTTTATTTTTTTTTTGCACCTGATTAGATATTCTTTACAAAGTGAAGCTTTACCACATTTGCCAAGCTATGGAGAAGAAAATGAATGCAGCTGCCTTGCAAAGTTTATTTGCCTTTGGTAAATGCACCCCAATGAGTTCATGTCTTGCTCCAATTAAAACCTGTGCTTTTTTTTTTTCCTCCCCCCTTCTAGATCTCTTGCCTCAAAGTCAAATACACTGGATGACGACTCCTGGAAAGAAGGATGCTATTAAATCGCCCCAAAGATGAATCCCCCCTTTAATATGTCCAGCGGGCTGGACTTCACTGTTTCAGAGCAAAGCATAAAAAAAAGAAGAAAATCTTACCTGCTTGCCATTTTGGAAGAAGAAGCACCCTGTGTCTTTAATATAGTTTACCTTTTTCCATTTTTCAGAACTGAACTCCGAAATCAAATGTTTTGTGTTGTCGTAGCAAATATCTGTTTGCACCAGAACACTGAGCCGTCGGTTTTAGAAGGACAAAACATGTAGATTTGTGTCTCCACTGACTTTTTTGCACTGTTGTTTAAATTTAAAGTGTACCAGGTGATGGTATTTGTTCTAGGCAGCCATTTTGTATGTTGAAACAATAGTTGTGAACTCCTGCAGGAGAGGTGGGTGTAATCGCTCCCCCTGGAGGCATAGCCATATCCAATCTAGGAGGGAAGGGTTCAGTGTGCCCTGTGCCTGCACTAGGGAGTTGGGGGGTGTTCATGGTGTTACTCTGGGTGTAGTGGCTTCTGGGAAGGTGGGTGGTCATCTGTCAGTGCTGCAGGCTTTTAAAAAGTTCCTATTGACTTCTCATTCTTTTTATGAAATCCAAGTGCCATGACTCCCTATGATGAGCCCACAATGTCCGACTTTGGCCTGGAGCCTAAAAGTGACTAGTCAGACATAAGTGAATGAGGCCTAAGGCTAGCTGTAAATGTTAAGATTTCTCTCATAAAGCCCTTCAGGCTGAACAAGAGATGGGGGAATCGCCACAGCTATTGTAGACAGCATTAGCCCCTGCAGCTAGATCAATACTAGAACAGTGGCTGCATCTGATAGGATGCAGTCACTGTTTGGCCATCGAATCTTCAGTCAGTTTATTGAGGTGGGTGGTGATGACAGGGCCTCCCACAGCTCAAATTAGGAGTGGTGCATGGCCAGCTTAAGGAATCACTGCCTTTTGTGCCTCAGGGATATCGCTGGCATGTACTGTGGGCCCCTTTATGTGACGCCCATTTTAACTTAAACCCATCAGCGTCATTTTTTTTTTTTGGTACTGGTGTTCTTGTGGAGTTGTAATTTTTCATTGCAGCAACCTATAACAACCAGAACTTTTTATTGCAGATTGGTTTATTTATAAAAGATACATATTCCTTTAAAAGCTCCACACTGCAGTAGCTGCATTCCTAGACCCCATTCTTCTACTTTCATGGGTTGGAGTGGCAACTTCAGCATTGCCTTCCATCTGGCACAGATTAAAATATAAAAAAAAACAAAATTGCAGCTTTTAACCATAAAAAATGGTCCATAAAAAGTGTGGCGCTCCTTTTTTAAATATGCAAATAAGCGATATGGCAACTCTTCAGAACTGGGCGCTGTCTCCTTCAAGAGAACAGCCAACATACTATTTATATATTCAAATACAGATCCAATTCTCTGTTTATCCACTTCTGGTATCAAACATTGTCATGTCCTCAGAATCGTGTGCAGTGGTATCCAGCCATACAAAGAAAGTCTCATAGTGTAGTAATTGATGAATATTCAATGGGATAGCAAGAGTGATTGCCTATAATTATTACAACTGTGCTTCACTCTGCCTTCCCCACATGCAATGCAAACTCACCAAAAGGAGAATATAGCCATGCAGTATGCAGCCAGCATGCTTAACATGGATGGATGGATGGATGGATGGATGGATCCAGACAAAACCAGCTGTGTCCTCCATGCCAAGTCTTTCACTGGGATATTCTTGGGTAACATGTAGCCACTCACACCACCAAATGATACCATTAGACAGCAGAAACAAGGTATCCTAGTGTAGAAGTTTTATTAAAGCAGCCTAAAATCAATACGCCAGCTAGCCAAAATGCCAGTATAAAACAGTAAAAAATGGCGCTTGTAACTCTCATCAAAACCGCCGCCACTGCAAGCAGTAGGGTGGCATCACATGGACAGCCCCGCCCAACACGTTTCCCAACCAATGTGCATCCTCAGGGGCCTCCAGGAGCACTGGACTTTTATCTATGGACTATTTTTTTTTTTAATTGTTAGAAGCGCTGCAATTTTTGTTTTTTTTATGTTTGATTAAGAACTGTGTATTTCCTTAATTGCTAGCAGCTAATTTTTCTTGTGGTGTAGCTCTGATCTTACTTTTTTCTTATTCCTCTATTAAGATTACTCTGTTCTCAATTCACACTGAGTGTCTCGCTGTGTGCACTAGAATCCGCAGCAAATCGTCTGGATGGAGTCCAGCAGTTCTCTTTCCTCCCCAGCCTTCATGCCCCTGTCCCCCTCTCCTTTCATTCATTGGATTTCTTTTCTTTCAATTGTGGAGGTTCAGCAGTAAACAAAAAGGCACCAAGGTGGTTACTTTGAAGAAGGCTTTTTCTTTTGCTTCAACCAAAGTACAGCATTGCCTTCAGAGCTCCTAGTATGAAAGGAGTCCTGGCTTTGAATCTAGTTGTTTAGCCTATGGGAGCTGCTATAATCTGGATCTGATTCCCAGAACAAAGCATTGGAAGCCAATCAGACAACGGGGAAATGCGCTTATCTTCTGTTTCTTTCTTCAACTCTTTTCAATGCTGGCCACAGGCCTACTGAAAACCCACCACTGGGGGGAACACTGCAATAGTGTATCTTCAAGTAACCCTCTATCCCTAGTATTTATTGAATGACTAAAAAATACATGAACAAGGAGTTTTTAGTATAAGGCATTGTGTCTTGAGACAAGAGTGTAATTTCTGACCTCATTCTGCAAATGCTAGGTGCCTGGCTGTCTTAGGTCCACTACATGAATGCAGATCAGGCACTTTTGATTGACACTCCTGTACCTGATCTGTGGCTCTGTACTTGAGGATCCTGATTCAGTGACAGCCAGGAATCTAGCATTTTTTAGGAGGGCTGCAATAATAGCCTCTGTTCATCCTTTGCACAAGTATCTCTTAACGGCATAAACACGTCCTTCGTATTCAATGAGTTCTGCAAACCTGGCCGGCCAGATTCTGTTCACCATTACAGTATGTATAGCAAGGCACAAAGCACTTCACAGCACAGAGGTACCCCAGGAAACCTTATGGCATTTATGTGTTCATTTTTAAATAGTTCAGTGATTATTGGATCAATGCACAAAATGGCTGCACTGTTGCTTGCAGGCCGATACACTTTAAATCGGCTGATTATGTGAAATATGTTAGAAATGGATATATGTAATGTAGTTGGTCCTAAAGTTTTTAATATATATCTTTATAGGTTTTTTTGTTACTTGATCTACTGATTCGAGTTCATTTTTCCAGCCTTTGTTTTTCTATTTTGCAACAGATTTTTTCTTTTGTTCCATCTGCAAGTTTTTAATGTCCTTGATGAAGTCAGAAAAAGAAAATGTGTGAATATATGTGTACATAAATAGATCTATTATGTTCCATATTTAGAGATGACTTCAAGGACTGCTAAAGAATTCCCCCACCAGTTGGAACGGTTTAGATGAAATCACAAATGACGATGGTGCACAATATTTGTGTGGTTATATGAAGTTGATTAGTTGATATGTGTAAAAGAGACAATGTTTTTGTGGAGCGTCTCCTTTGATTATCCTGCTTGACCTCTTCTTGGTAAATAAAAAAAAAAAGAAAAGTCGGGTGTTTGTATATTTTCTCCACTACCAAATGATTAGTATTGCTAAAAATGTTAAGTGTCGTTTGCATCCAGAAGGACTAGAACATAAACCCTTCACACTATATTGTCCTTCAATAAAATGCACACAATTTGCAGGGTATTGCATGCGTTTAGGCTGCTTTCACACTGCAGCGCATAGTGTTTTAAATGCATTGCCTTACAGCGCTTTTTTGTGAATAGCTTAACCACTTAAGCCCCGGAAGATTTTATCCCCTTCCTGACCAGGGCCTATTTTGCGATTCTGCACTGCGTGACTTTAATGGACAATTGCGCGGTCGTGCGACGCTGTACCCAAACAAATTTGACGTCCTTTTTTTCCCCACAAACAGAGCTTTCTTTTGGTGGTATTTGATCACCTGTGCGATTTTTTTTTTTTTTTTTTCCATGCGCTATAAACAAAAAACGAGCGTCAATTTTGCAAAAAAAAGCAATATTTTTCAAATTTTTTTTATATGAAATTCCCCCCCAAAAAAAGTAAAAATCAAAATTTTTTAACATTTTTGGCCAATTTGTTTTATGCTACATATGTTTGGTAAAAAAAAAAATCGCAAAAAGCGTATTTTAATTGGTTTGCGCAAAAGTTATTGCGTTTACTAACAAAGGGAAAGATTTTTGTCATTTTTGGTGTTTTTTTTTTTTTTTAACGCGTAATGGTGGCGATCTGCGATTTTCTTTTTTTTTTTTTTTTTTTTTTTTTTTTTTTGCGGTACTGCGACATTGCGGCGGACAGATTGGACCCTTGACTGACATTTTTGACACTTTTGGTGTTACCAGTGACATTTCTACAGTAATCAGTGCTATACATATGCATGGTTACTGTAAAATTACACTGGCAGTGAAGGGGCTGTGTGTGTCCCTAGGGGCGTGATTCTAACTGTGATTGGCTGTGGCTTGAGCTGTAGGAACAGTGATCAACGGTCCCTACATAGTAGAACCGTATGATCACTGTTTCTACACAGGGGAGAATGACAGGCGGCTTGTTTACACTAGCCGCCTGCCTTTCTCCCTCTGCAGCGAAGATCGCCAAGTGACCCGATGTCCGCCGGTCACACGCGCGCGGGGGGGGGGGGTCCGTGACCACGCCTCCGGGGGCGCGCGCTCACTCCCTAGACCCTCATAGGCTAGCGACGTAGATCTACGTCGCTCTGCCTGTGAGGGGCTGACTGCCGACGTAAATAGTCGTGCGGCAGTCGGCAAGTGGTTAAGGATGCTGTTGGACGCCAGCTCCTTAACAACCGCCTATTCAATGGTTAAGGACATCGGCAGGTGGTTAGGGAGCCGAAACCCACCGGGGTCCTTCACATCCAGTGATAATGACTCCACCCACCCTGCGGTGGTCAGCATGCTCCAGCGCCTCTTATGCAGGAGTGATGCAACCACCGGGGGGGGGGAGGTGGAGAGACCTCAGGTGGGACAGCAGGGAGCATCAGCTCCCAGAATGAGGGGAGGAGGTGGGGAAGGCAAGTTTGGATCCACAAGAGCTGGAAGAATGGTATCCACCAAAGGGGCAGGGTTTACATCCCTGCTGATTAAGGAATCCAGCATGTGCCACCTCTTTAACAATCCGCTTTTCGCTTGTTAAGGATGCCTGCGGGTGGCATAATTTTGCCAAGTGGTCCCAAAAACGAACCCAGAGTGCATTTTCCTATTGACTTCAATGTAAGGTACAACCAAAAATACAACATTCAGGACTTTAGAAAACCTCAAAAGAAAATCATTTTTATGCGATTTTGTCCCGATGGAAAGGTGCTTTACAGCTCGACAAAAGCACATAAGTGGGAAAAGAGGTCTGGATAATTGAACGGGAGGGGGGGGGGGGGGGGGGAGATGTAAGAATGTGTGTGGCGAAGATTAGGCCTGATAACCTAAAGGGGTTGATTTACAGATGGCAAATTGTCTGTGCAGTTGCGCTAAATCTGAGGAGAAGCTACTGATTTCTATCATCCAATCATGTGACTCTTTGCCTTTAGTAAATCAACCCCAATGTGTGTTCACATTCCATGCTGATTTTAGCATTGTGTTAACATGTAGTACATGTGGAGGAAGAGCTACATCCTATTGGTTGGTGTATGTATTTTTACTGTGCAAGCTACTAAGACAATTTGGGAAGCCACAGAAGGTGGTATGTACAATTAGGCCCACTGTCTCTCTCAAAAAAAAATATTGTAATACAGGACTGTAATCATAGACCTTGGGTTATATGCATGTTACCTTCGGATGAATAGACACTGACAAAGAACTTTACTAGGGCCTCCCTATGGCATGCTCATTTAACCCACACACCCCACTCTGTTAGACTCTACTTTTTGCCAGTGTCCTTAGATAATGGACCTCTTCTTCTTTTAGAAAAAGGATTTTTTTTTTGCCCTTTTAACTATCAACAAATAACTGCTTATTGCCCTGGGCTTATCTAGCAGGTTCTGAATTGGTAACCTTTAGTGTTTACATTGGGGACCATATGACCTCTGCTTCAAGCATTCAATCCTGCATTAGGTACTCAACTTGACATCCTATTGCAACTGGTTAGCTAAAGGATGCTTTACAGGTCCAGGAGCACAGTTCTCCATGATTCCCAAACCCCAAGAACCCTTTTGGGGGTATGCCCAAAAGGGGAGATTTACTAAAACTGGAAGTGCAGCTGTGCATAGAAACCAATCAGCTTCCAGGTTTTATTGTCAAAGCTGAAGTTGATTGGCTACAATGCATCACTGCTTCAGATACGGAGTACAGTAAACCCCCTCTCTCCATCGCGGTTGTTTTTGCGGTCCCGGTATATTGTTTTTTTCTGTAATGTTATTTTAGTATATAAATCATTGAAAGTTAGATATTTTTGTGTTTTCCATTGCTCTTGCTCTCTCTCAGTATCTTGTATGTGTTTAAATGAGTTTCTATTGTTTTAAAAGTGTGTTTTAAAGACCTTAAAATGCTTTTAAAAGTACAGCGACAGTAAAAAAGCATGCCTACAATGCATTTTAATAGGGTTTTTCTATTTCGCAGATTTTCACTTTCCGCTGGTGGGTCTGGAACGTAACCCCCACAATGGAGGGGGGGTTTACTGTACTCCAGTTTTGGAAAACTCCCCCCCACGGTGACAGATAAAGCCTAAACCCCTTAACAGGCCCAGCAATGTGGACAAGGTATAGGAAAGGTTTTCCCCTGTAAAAGGGAGGACTGCAAATTTAAACAGAAAGCAACTACCACCACAATAGACATTTCTCATTCAGTACTATTCCCTGTCCTGACTTAGAACAAGACCTAAGCTGGCTGTACATGGCATTTAAAAGCAGAGTTCCACCCATTTTTAAAAGCTGCTTTTATGCATGTGCCCATCTGCAGTGCATTCATAAATGGTATTTATTTTTTTAATGTGTCTGAATACTCTATTTTTTATCTGTATGCAGCACTTCTGGTCCGGATGCCTAGGCGATGCCGTCAAATGTGATTCCCTTGGACTCCTGGAAAATTGGCATCGTCTAACCAGGAGTCCAAGGGAATTGCCTAATATTGAAATCTCCCATTTTTTTTTCCTTGACTGCAGCTGACTTCCAGGTTGTCTTCTGAAATCAATAAGCTGTGCAGCGAGATTGGGAGATGGGTACTGGATAGCCAGCAGCACCGAATCATGGAGGTAAACAGAAGCGGGCTTCAGATGCCCACATTCACCATGGCCCCTGCCTACTGAGATTGTGTGATCGAGTACAGATATAACATCTGTATTCATACAGATGTGCATATAGTTACAATAGACAATTATTGCCGTACAAGTAGTAACAATCATGGTGGTGCTTTTAAAAAAAAAGTTGTGGAGGCTGGAGCTCTGCTTTAATGTACACCAATCTCTGCTGACTTCACCTAAATTTCAAACTGAGTCCTTATCAGCATGACCAGGCTTGACTAGTCCATATAACCACTTGCTGCCCCCATATTTCCTCAGGTTTCAGTTGGTATACTGGGGGTGACCTCTGTGTATTTAAAATAATTTTTCAGCTGGTGATGCTGAATAGTGTAAAAGTGATCTGAGCAGTTATACAGCTGCTGGATCACTTTTACATGTGGTGGTTCCCCCTCTTTCCAGAACAGAAGACAGCCAGCTAACAATAGAGATGGAGGAACTTGCGTTCTCTCTATGCAACCAGAAGACCCGCATTTTGTCTCTTCCAGTTTTGGTTTATTTTCAAGACATTACCAACTTGTAACAGCATCTGCTCTCTGATTAAATGCTTTTAAAAGCAGAACTGAGGGATCTAAAGAGTACCTGCCACTCACAAGGGATGTCGGAAATCGGCTTTCTGAGCTAGTGACAGATTTGGATTATGATTTTTGACTGTAAATCCTGACAGTTAGATTGGCAGTCAGGTGACTTGCAGGTTCAGAAGAAGCTAAGCAATGGCAGCCTCCCATTTCTTTTAGGTAATGGTCACTATTGGTGTTTGACACAAGCAGACCATTACACAAAAGCTGATTTAATATAACAGCGACCCGTTCCCCATCCACAATCTGATTTTGTAAATGTGTCACCTTTAACCACTTCCCGTCGGTGCACTTACTATTTACATCGGCAGTGTGGCTCTCCCAGGCAAAATTATGTTAATAGGCGTCATCGGCCGGGGAGACCACTAGGGGGCGAGTGCGCACCGCCTCCGGCACGTTCCCGCCCCCAATCGTCAGTGGGGAAGCCAGTGCAGGTGTCAGGAGGCTCCGATTGCTGCCCGACACCGATAAACTCCCCCCGCTGATGTAAACACAGCCGTCCGTCCTTCTCTCTGCAATGATCACAGACCATGCGATCCTGCTCTATGATCATTTCAAAAGCCCAACCCTCCCACAGTTAGAGTCACTACCCTAGGCTTACATTTAACCCCTTGATCACCAATAGTATTAACCCCTTCCCTGCCAATGGCATTACTACAGTAACCGTGCATATTTTTAGCACTGATTACTGTAGTAATGTCACTGGTATCCCCAAAAATGTCAGTTAGGGGTCCGATCTGTCAGCCGCAATGTCGCAGATCGCCATTATTAGTAAAAAAAAAAAAAAAGACATAAAATCTTTCCAGTAGTTGGTAAACGCAATAATTTTGCGCAAAGTAGTTGGTAAACGCAATAACTTTTGTGCAAACCAATCAAAATACGCTTATTGCGATTTTGTTTACCAAAAATATGTAGCAGAAAAATTGGCCTAAAATGTTGATAAATTTTTTTTTGGGGAACTTTATATACCAGAATGTGAATAGTTATTTTTTCAAAATTGGAGCTTTTTTTTGTTTATAGCGCAAAAAATAAAAAAATCGCACAGGTGATCAAATACCAAACAAAAGAAAGCTCTATTTGTGGGGAAAAAAAGGACTTTAATTTCGCTTGGGTACAGCGTCGCATGACCGCGCAATTGTCTGTTAAAGTAACGCAGTGCCAAATCGCAAAATAGGGCCTGGTCATTAAGCAGGAAAATCTTCCGGTCCTAAGGTGGTTAATTTGTAAAATGATTGGCGTTAAGCGCCAATATACCTGCGCAAATGGGTAAAGTGCAGCTTCAAATTAAGTGTAAATGTGCATAGAAAGCACATGAACTAATAGATTTATAAATGCACATATGTTGGTGTGAACCAAAAATTGGGGAGCTGCAGCTCAATCGTGAAAACGTGAAAATAATAAATGATACACCTAAGGTGTACTGAGCCGCGCAGTGCAGTGTGCAATAAATAACAACAACCTCTTGATAAGGTACATATAGTGAAAAGTGCATCAATAAGTGCAAAACCAGTATTTAAAAAATTGAACACAAATATGACTATAAAGTACTAAACCAGATAAATATTGCATCAAATAATCTTAAAAAATATTCCATAAACCAATATAAAGTGCATCAAAATTCAGTGAACACGTGAATCATAAGTGAAGTCCCATGCACCAATAAATGGATAAATAAATATATATATATATAAAATTATATATAAATAGTGCAGTCTCCAAGGGATGAATCTTCCTCATGAAACAAATCTTCACTCCCTTCACCACATGCGGAATGCTTACCGGAAGGCACCGACCCCTTAAATTACAGGGGGGTCAATGCAAGCAGACTGATAGAGTGACCAGAGTCCAAAATGAAAGATCAAGCCCTCCTCGAGTGTCCACTCCACAAACGCTTGTAAACCAAATAAGCCTCACGCTCCTCAGCGATATAAAATGAAGGAATGGCCAAAATGGTGAAGTATGTTCAAGCAATTTATTTAGAAATAAAGTGGACACACTTACATCATAGATAAATATACGGGCATTCAACACAGGATCCGAAATTGACACAGATGGTTACCGCTAACCGCGTAATTCAAAACCGCATCAATCGATCCCGGAAATGGCAGGAAAACAGCGTGATTGCGCTCCTATGCTCCCTTTAAGGTGGTTAATGAAGGTACTGCTGCAGCTCACAGTTATCAATGCCATCACCAGTAACTACATCAGTAAAGGGAACACCTGCATCGTCCTCTGGCATTGCTCTTCTACTAATCAAAACTACCAGTGAATGAGCAGAGACAGTGATTTGGAGTGCTGCTGTAGGAGTAGTTGAGCATTTTCTCTGCTCTTTAGTGAGTTGCCACCTGCAACAAAGATTACTAGTGTGACTTGGCCCCTACTATGCTTGTCACAATTTTTATTCTGACTGTACTTTGTGCGAGGAAACATAGAATAGAGATGAAATAAAGATATTCAATTCTTCTAAAAGTGCTATGGATTTTCCTTTATTTTCAGCAGTCTTAACACATTAGATTAAAAAATAAAAACAGTACATACATAAAGCAAAAATGATCTCATTATGTTAAGAAAAGGTATGGAGGGAAAACCAAGGATTCATTAAACAAATGCCAACATACTGAATAGGAACATTGTATAACAATCACATTCCGAGTGCAATTCTCATCCCATCAGGAGGAAAGTCTTTTAGTCCTTATCATAACAGCTGTACCATTGTTCAAAGGACACACAGATAAATACATCCCACAGGCGTCAGCAAGCAAAGTGCCATTTGGAAATTTTCCATATTTAATGCGGATGGATAAGAAGGAGCAATATAGAAGTATACAAGGGTGACCATAAATGAACCAATCGTTAATGCAGAGAGAAATTTGCTGCGACCACTATGTTCAATCTGCGTCTATTCTTTGTATTTATGATAGGGAAGCCTATGTTGCCTTTGTTGTAAAGTGAATTGGTGTCTGCAGAAGATGACAAGCTGAAAATGTTAATCCCATATATGATTACTTAATGCAAACTTTCACTAAAATAGCATACCTTACTTTTAACTCTTCCACCAATTGGCATTCTAAAATTATTATTTTTTTTCAGTATTCCGTTACAGGCTTGAATGACGCAGTCACCACTCCTGAAGCCTCATGGGATATACAGTATGCAAATCACATATCCCAGAAGGCATCATCTGCAATACAGCGGGCAGAGCTGGTGCCCATCATTAGGGGGGCCGGTGTAACGTTAAAAAACCCAACCTCGTGAAAATTCCCTACCCTCGTCACTTCCTGTACACATACGTCATTGAACAGCTGAGCAGCTTACCACTGCGCATGCTCACAGCTCCAGAGGGTAGGGAATTTTCACGGGGTAGTGTTTTGTAACGTTACACCACATCAGATGTTGCCGTGGGTACATGAAATCATCTCCGCTCCAACCCCTCTGACTTCCCTGATCTCGGCTCCTAAATGTACCCGCGGCAACAGATGATGCGGTGTAACATTAAAAAACCCTACCCTGTGAAAATTCCCTACCCTCCGGAGCTGTGAGCATGCGCACTGGGAAGCTGCTCAGCTGTTCCATGACGTAGGTGCACTGGAAGTGACGAGGGTAGGGAATTTTCACAGAACACCAGGTATCTGAAAACAGAAGAGACGGCCGGTGTCCGATGATGCCAGAAACATAGATTGTGGTGCAGGACCCAACTGTGCATCAGAGTGGTAGATCCCAGCAGACCAACGCTGGATTTGCCAGATGTTTGTATTTTATACACATCCACACACCCAGCTTAAAGATTATTAAAGTCCACAATGATTCTGAGCATTATGTGTTCGATTTCTTGAGCCTCTGAAATAAACTGGCCCATAAAACACAGAATGGCTTCATAATTTATTAGATAAATCAGGAACTAAACGGGATTTTGAAATCTGTATGTGTAGGAATAACATTTATAACAAAGCGTAAATCTGCTTTTTTTGAGAAAAAAAACATTTCCCTCTAAGTGATCTTATGTACATTGAAGGGATTATAACAACCTTTGTTCCAGATTCCTAACTTTTGTTATTCTGAAGAAATCTCACTGTGTTTCTATGTGCCCCTGTGGGAAAATCAATCTAAGGAGAGTGGTTTCATAGCTCTCAATCAGTTGTGCAGCTGCAGAGCACTGAGGAAAGTGGCAGGGTCTGCATCCCTTTATCTATTGGGAGTATCTCACCAAAAATGTTTTTCCCCAGAGGATGCATGAAATCTGACTTGTATCCTAATGACTTCTGGGAAAATTGGTGATCCAAATCACACAAGCGAGAAATGTTTCTGGGGTGTGGTCAGTACACATTCTGTACAGAACAACTTGCCATATTGCATTGCATTTTCAAAATAATTACAGCAGCTGCAGATTGAAAAGGAAAGGTAATTTTTTAAAATAACATTTAATTACAATATGACTTGTGTTGCAGTTGTATACGCTATATTATTTTTCTTTAAAGGGTAACTTTCGTGGGGAAAAAAATAGCAATTAAAGCACTAAAATAAATGTAATCTTTATTTTATTCTTCACCTTTGTGGGTACCTCTGTGTTTAGATGACCAGTCTAGCTCACAGTAGGGGGGGGGGGGGTTCATTCCCCATTGACACCCATTTAAAGTTCACCTCTTTACCATTTTGTGGTTGGCTGTATCAGATAAGGCAGCCAATCACAAACTGGTAGGGAACAGGAGTGGTCAAGTGCGCTACAGAAACCGTAAACACATTTCCATTATAATAAAAAAAATACACATTCATACGATTCTGCTATTGCCATATATTGACTCGGAAGGCTCCCTGTGTGTCACAGCCTCCTTGTAAGGAAGAGGGAGAACACTTAATATTTACATAGAGTCCATTTTGCATTGAAGGGACGCCACTCACAGAGTACCTGTATGGGTAATTCACAAGCACAGTGTATCTGCAGATGGTACTCTAATACAGTACAGTTGGCTGCACACAGTCTGAATATGCAATCTCCCTTAATTCTAGCAAAAACTGTCAAGTAAATAAAAAAAATCTGCTAAATTTAAATCAAACCAGAGAGGCCCCCAGTAGTTAGTAGATCTGAAAGAAATTATAGAATTACTTTGCATGTCATATGACCAGCTTTTGTGCTTCCATGAAACATAAGTTGAGGTTGGAGCACCCTTGGCTTACTAAGGTTTGTTGGATTTTTTTATTTTTATTAGGGAACACTTTCAAAAAGGAATTGGGGGTACCTTTGCTATAAATAGGCTATAAAACAAGAAAATGTATTTGTTCAAAAAGGAAAAAAACTTTCCAAAATGTTTTTCAAGCATTTACAAAAAGCTTTTTGACGCAAGTTGTTTACTCTGCCACTTCAACCAGGACTGGCAACCATTTGTCAAGGCTAGATACAGTATAGTTAATAAAGCAATGCGTACATTAGATCATTGGCAGCGAGTGCTTTACCCACTGAACTAAGGAGAGAACAAAATCAGGCAGAACACACCTAGCATTTCTAATTCAAAATGGACGCCCGATCAACCAAGTGATGCTTTAGAGAGCGAAAAGCACATCAACAGAAAAAATTACCACTTACAGTACTAATGAGCAAATTAATTAATACTAATGAATGAAAAAACGATAGTGGATGGAGTAATTCTTAATCAACTTTATGTAAGACGTATGTAAGGACAGGTGAGTGATCGCAGGTTCCCAATGGCTTTGAAGTGAAGAATGTCAAAGTTTGGCATCGCCAGCAGAGGGAAGAATGTACTGCTGGACAGGTTAAAAAAAAGGGGGATTAAAACAGTAACCTGTGAAAAACTGATGAGGGGACATTGAGGGGTAGAGAAAGGGGGTATGAGGGGGAAAAAATTGGTGTATATAAAAAAAAAAAAAGAATTGAGCAAAACAAAAAACAATGGAGTTACCATGCTCCATCTCCTTCAGGTTTTAGGATATACAGCGTGACGGACTCCTGGCCAAGTCTCCTCTGACACATTATATAAGGCATAGAGCTACAATGTCCAGTAAGAATGGAAGGATGCGACGATGAAGGAAAATATCGGACACCTCACAGTGTCGAGGGAAAAGGCTTTTCCATCAAGTCTCTTTTCAGGCGGGATTCTACACGCGTGAATAGGTAGTACTTTAACTTTCTGGTTTCCTGGAGAACACTTTCATGCATCGGAAGACAGAGGAGTTACTTATTCACACAGCTGGGCCACGTCAGTCCTCCGCAAGCTGCTGACACGATGATATAGATAACAACCTAGAGCGGAAAATAAATCAGAATGCATCTTACGATACGTCCATGGTCAAATGATATTTAGCCAAAGCGATGAGCTTAGGTTTGGCCCAAACCGGGGGCTAAGCGGTCATCATTGGGGCCAATCAGCTGTGGTCAGGACATTCCCTGAAACGGCATGTACACAAAGGGGTGGGGATGCTTGCGACATCATTGAATATAGTGATGTGGCCTTATTAGGATAATAACTTCACAAGCATCCCTGTCCTTTGTGTACATGCATTTGATGGGTTGGAATCATCTAATTGGCTCAGCAACGACATCTGTTTCCTGGGTTCGGAACAAACCCAAGTTCATCACTATTAGTTATGTTGGCACAGAATGAAAGCTTGTTGCCCCGTCCTTTTATGGTTGGCTTCCTTACATTTATCTGTACCAAGAATACCTTCTCATTGATATCGGCCAACTAATAAAAGGGCTCACATTCTTTCCCAGAAAGCTTTAATGACACCATCTTAAAAATCATACTTCCAGTTCATCCAAAATATACACAGGTGTCTAGTGAAGGGGTCTCCAAACTTTCTAAACAAAGAACCAGTTTATGGACCTTCAGACTTTGGGGGGGGGGGGCTGGACTGTGCTAATTGGGAGTAAACAATGGTCAACATTGATAGTAGGGGGAGAAATAGCTGGTGTCAGTGGAAGGAACAGAGCCCCACCGTTGGCGTCAGTGGAAGTAACAGAGCCCCCCCCCCGTTGGCGTCAGTGGAAGTAACAGAGCCCCCCCCCGTTGGTGTCAGTGGAAGTAACAGAGCCCCCCCCCCCGTTGGCGTCAGTGGAAGGAACAGAGCCCCCCCCCCCCCCCCCCCGTTGGCATCAGTGGAAGGAACAGAGCCCCCCCCCCCCGTTGGCGTCAGTGGAAGGAACAGAGCCCCCCCCCCCCGTTGGCGTCAGTGGAAGGAACAGAGCCCCCCCCCCCCCCCGTTGGCGTCAGTGGAAGGAACAGAGCCCCGCCCGTTGGCGTCAGTGGAAGGAACAGAGCCCCGCCCGTTGGCGTCAGTGGAAGGAACAGAGCCCCGCCCGTTGGCGTCAGTGGAAGGAACAGAGCCCCGCCCGTTGGCGTCAGTGGAAGGAACAGAGCCCCGCCCGTTGGCGTCAGTGGAAGGAACAGAGCCCCGCCCGTTGGCGTCAGTGGAAGGAACAGAGCCCCGCCCGTTGGCGTCAGTGGAAGGAACAGAGCCCCGCCGTTGGCGTCAGTGGAAGGAACAGAGCCCCATCGCAGGTGTCAGTGGAAGGAATAGAGCCTCAAGGGCTGGATAAAGGCAAGCAAAAAGGACCACATCCTGGCCCCCAGACCACAGTTTGGAGACCACTGGTTTAGAGCCACATAGCTTCATTAAAGAGACCCTGTCACAAGAGCAATATAAATTCTGGCTTTGCAACCTACATATTGGTTCCTGGATAGGTTTTTGTTATGTGTATTTAAAGCAAAAATGTGAATAGAAGTGTTAGACCCTCTGTCAGATTTTTATTGTGGTCTGTGTCCCTGCTGGGAAGATTCACCCTCTCTATTGGTCCTGGTGACTAATGTTTCTGGTGCAAAAAGAGGTGGGAAAAAGAGGCGAGGGGGAAACTTCCATTGTGGAAATCTGTCCTGGGGACAAGGTCTAAGAGGAGATATCCCCCTCTCTTCCTACTACCCATCAGGAAAAGGGACAGAGAAAAAACATGAAAGGGATATTAAAAGGATATGTTTACCTTTGGGAGCAGGTTACATTTTACACCCAAAATTAGGGTGCAACATGCTCATCTACCCACACCTGCTGTCACAGTTGAAAAATAGTGCAGCTCTGCAGGGCTCCACCCACACAGCGGCATCATTTATTTACAGTGAACTGTGAATGAATGTACTACAAGTACCATCTTCCACCCCAGCAGACATCTTGTAGTTCTCAATGAACTGTGAGAGTGCTGGTGAGCGTTTTAGTAGTTAATGGATTTTCCTGCTCTTCAGTAACTGCCTGCCTGTACAGGAGGTACGGGGAGACAGCTATACGGAGTCTGTAGGAACATGACCATTGCAACCTTAATCTAATGATCATGAGTGCAATGCTTTTCAGTATCCTGTGGCAAAAAATAAATAAATGCACACTTTTTTTTCTGCAGAAATAAGTGCTTTTATAAACTTTTTTTTCCCAGAAGGTAAACTTAGTCTTTACCTATTCCCTACTCTATCTAAAGCTACACTTAAAACAAGGCTCTATTGTACTGAGTTTCTATATTGCAATACTGCATGGTAGTCTAAATCAAACCTTACATACAAACTCACAATTCCCAATGTCTGTAGCTACCTCCCAAATTAAGAAAAGTAAAAAAAAAAAAAAAACGAGAAAGCAAAAAGTACAGCTGATTATTCGCTAAAATCAAGCAGATTTTTCTACTCTGAACAGCATCTCCCACTGAAGCTATTGTGTTCTGACAACCAAAGGCAACAGAATTGATCCCCAACCATAGTTTGACAAAGGGGCCGGTAGAAGGAACTACATAGTACAGCGGGGGGCACAGGAATTCAACACATCCAAAGGTGTGATTAAGTGAAGAGGCAACAGACACCGAACTATAAAGCCTCTTCATTTGCAGGTCCTGCTTTGTTACTTTTTACCCAAAGACAGTGTCATCCTTTACCCACAATGCATTAGAGGAATACTTACTATTGTTACAACAACAATAATGATGGTCAACTTCAAATTCTTCATGCACATTGCCCGGGCCAGGTTTCTGCTTGTGGTCTTAAAGGTGACAGACTGGAAAATAAAATGTACCAAATCACAAAAGCAGAAGCATTTTTTTTTTTTTTTAGGTTTTCCAAAAAAAAAAATGTTATGTCAGCTGAGCCAAAGTCAGCTTCACGTGCTTTTAAATAAGCTCTCTTAAAAAAAGTTATTCGTGCAGGGTGGTAAGGCAAGTCTTATTTAGTAAATATGAACTGTGTTATAAGGGAATGTATAACATCTGTATATATTTTCCTTCCTAATTCTGTAAAGAACTAACACGTACAATATCAAAAACATTTTTTCTTTTTTTTTTAGTTAGCTTCTATTTACCTATTTCCAATTTCTGATTTCCAGCCAGTAGGTGGAGCTCTAACTCTTTTTTACAAGATTACCAGGCTGGTCCTCACATTTACTACAGCGATCCCCAACCTTCTAACTTTCTGGGCACCAGGGACCAGTTTCATGGTAGCCAATTTTTCCAGGGAGCAGGGAGGGCATATTTATGAAGTTGGTCCTTGGCGCACCATTACAGCACAGTTTGTTCTTTTCTATCAGTGTCATAGTCCCCCTTTACATCACAGTTCCCCCTTTAAAGCAGTCACGCAGTGTCCTCAGCCCCCTTCACATCACAGCCCCCCTTTACTGTGAACCAAGTGTATGGATGAGAGCCACTCAGCTGCCACTGTGAGTGCCGGTCAGGAGGGGAGCTGGTCTATGCTC
The DNA here is from genome assembly GCF_965119305.1 of Pelophylax lessonae. Lineage (NCBI taxonomy): Eukaryota > Metazoa > Chordata > Amphibia > Anura > Ranidae > Pelophylax > Pelophylax lessonae. The sequence continues at coordinate 106,488,521 of NC_138774.1, read as the reverse complement.
CAAGCAATAATAACAAAGAAGCTGAATGTCCCAGAAGCCGCACATCAGAACAGACCAGCTGTGTGGTAGTAAATGGCAGTCTCAGCCCAGCAGTCTGTTTCTGATGTGTGGCTTACAGGATATTTCGACAGAGCCCCTTTACAGTGCAGTCCCCTGGCGGGAGAAGCTGCGGATCTGGATAGAGGGCAGGACTTGCCCAACTTATCATGCTAATAAGTGGGAGATTACCTACTTGTTAATATAAAAAGACTTCTGCTCTCTGTCCAGATCTCCATCTCCTACCATCCCCTGCCCTGCCGATAGGATGACATGATCGATGGGACAGGAGACCCAGGAGGGGACACACAGGCTAAGTGGCACAGCCACAGGTGAGCAGTGACTGCAGTCTGTGATAGTCCTGTCCGGACCGCAGCCACTGCTCACCTCCTGCTGTAAAGGCCAGTTACTAACAGGCCATGGACTGGTACCGGTCCATTGCCGGGGATTGGGGACCCCTGCTGTTTGCAACTGATATTGACACAAATAACACACACAGCTGAATAAAACTGAGAAGAGGCTTATCCCCCACCCCTCCCTGACTGCTCTGTTCAGCAGGACAGTATGGTGTTTCAGTCAAAGAGGGGAGAGAGAGAGGGGGGGCGGGAGAGAGAGAGAGCGGGGGGGGAAGAGGGGGGGGAGGGGGAAGAGGGGGGAGGGAGAGAGAGAGGGGGGAGGGGGAGAGAGAGGGGGAGGGGGGAGAGAGGGGAGGGGGGAGAGAGGGGGAGGGGGGAGAGAGAGGGAGGGGGGAGAGAGAGGGAGGGGGAGAGAGAGGGAGGGGGGGAGAGAGAGGGAGGGGGGGAGAGAGAGGGAGGGGGGGGAGAGAGGGGGGGAGAAGGGAGAGGGGGAGGGGGGAGAGAGAGGGAGGGGGGGAGGGAGAGAGGGGGGGAGAGGGGAGAGGGGGGGAGAGAGAGAGAGAGGGGGGGAGGGAGAGAGAGAGAGAGGGAGGGGAGAGAGAGGGGGGGCGGAGAGAGAGAGGGGGGGGGAAGAGGGGGAGGGGAGAGAGAGGGGAGGGGGGGAGAGAGAGAGGGGGAGAGAGGGAGAGAGGGAGGGGGAGAGGAGAGGGGGAGAGAGAGAGAGAGAGGGGAGAGAGGGGCGGAGAGAGAGGGAGAGAGAGAGAGAGAGAGAGAGAGAGGGAGAGAGAGAGAGAGAGAGAGAGAGAGAGAGGAGAGAGAGAGGAGAGAGAGAGAGGAGAGAGAGAAGAGAGAGAGAGAGAGCGAGAGCGACAGAGAGAGAGAGAGAGAGAGAGACAGAGAGAGAGAGAGCGCGAGAGAGACAGAGAGGAGAGAGCGCGAGAGCGACAGAGAGAGAGAGCGCGAGAGCGACAGAGAGAGAGAGCGCGAGAGCGACAGAGAGAGAGAGCGAGAGCGACAGAGAGAGAGAGCGAGAGCGACAGAGAGAGAGAGAGCGCGAGAGCGACAGAGAGAGAGAGAGCGCGAGAGCGACAGAGAGAGAAGAGCGCGAGAGCGACAGAGAGAGAGAGAGCGCGAGAGCGACAGAGAGAGAGAGCGCGAGAGAGACAGAGAGAGAGAGAGCGAGAGCGACAGAGAGAGAAGAGAGCGCGAGAGCGACAGAGAGAGAGAGAGAGCCGAGAGCGACAGAGAGAGAAGAGCGCGAGAGCGACAGAGAGAGAGAGCGAAGAGAGAGCGCGAGAGCGACAGAGAGAGAGAGAGCGCGAGAGCGAACGCAGGAGAGAGGAGGCGAGAGCGACAGAGAGAGAGAGAGGCGAGAGCGGACAGAGAGAGAGAGAGAGCGAGAGCGACAGAGAGAGAGAGCATGACGCGGGAGAGCGATCCAGA